>NW_018743574.1:8450886-8752182 GCF_001683475.1 Chenopodium quinoa | reverse complement strand
AAATGAAAGTCAAATCCATTCTACAAAGCTAATTGAATCAAATGAAAGTCAAACACATTCAAAAATAGCTAATTGAATCAAATGAAAGTCAAATGCATTCTACAAAGCTAATTGAATCAAATTAAAGTCAAACAAATTCAAATAAAGCTTTTTGAATCAAATGAATGTCAATTGCATTCAATAAAGTTAATTGAATCAAATGAAAGTTAAATGTATTCTAAAAAGCTAATTGAGTCAAATGAAAGTTAAACACATTCAAACAAAGCTTTTAAATCAAATGAAAGTCAAATGCTTTCAACAAAGCTAATTGAATAAAATGAAAGTCAAATGCATTTTACAAACCTTATTGAATCGAATTAAAGTCAAACACATTCAAAAAAAAACTTTTTTAAACAAATGAAAGTCAAACACATTCAAACGAACTTTTTGAATCAAATAAAAGTCAAATCCATTCAACAAAGGTAATTCAATCAAATGAAAGTCAAATGCATTCTACAAAGTTAATTGAATCAAAAGAAACTTAATCACAATCAAACAAAGTTAATTTAATCAAATGAAAGTTAAATGCATCCAACAAAGCTAATTGAATCAAATGAAAGTCAAAAGCATTTTACAAAGCTAATTGAATCAAATGAGAGCCAAAGACATTCAAACAAAGCTAGTTAAATCAAATGAAAGTCTAATGCATTCTACAATACTAATTGAATCAAATGAAAGTCAAACACATTCAAAAAAAAGCTTTTTGAATTAAATGAAAGTCAAATGCATTCAACAAAGCTAATTGAATCAAATGAAAGTCAAATGCTTTCAACAAAGCTAATTAAATAAAATGAAAGTCAAATCCATTCTACAAAGCTAATTGAATCAAATGAAAGTCAAACACATTCAAAAATAGCTAATTGAATCAAATGAAAGTCAAATGCATTCTACAAAGCTAATTGAATCAAATTAAAGTCAAACAAATTCAAATAAAGCTTTTTGAATCAAATGAATGTCAATTGCATTCAATAAAGTTAATTGAATCAAATGAAAGTTAAATGTATTCTAAAAAGCTAATTGAGTCAAATGAAAGTTAAACACATTCAAACAAAGCTTTTTAAATCAAATGAAAGTCAAATGCTTTCAACAAAGCTAATTGAATAAAATGAAAGTCAAATGCATTTTACAAACCTTATTGAATCGAATTAAAGTCAAACACATTCAAAAAAAACTTTTTTTTAAACAAATGAAAGTCAAACACATTCAAACGAACTTTTTGAATCAAATAAAGTCAAATCCATTCAACAAAGTAATTCAATCAAATGAAAGTCAAATGCATTCTACAAAGTTAATTGAATCAAAAGAAAGTTAAACACAATCAAACAAAGTTAATTTAATCAAATGAAAGTTAAATGCATCCAACAAAGCTAATTGAATCAAATGAAAGTCAAAAGCATTTTACAAAGCTAATTGAATCAAATGAGAGCCAAAGACATTCAAACAAAGCTAGTTAAATCAAATGAAAGTCTAATGCATTCTACAATACTAATTGAATCAAATGAAAGTCAAACACATTCAAAAAAAGCTTTTTGAATTAAATGAAAGTCAAATGCATTCAACAAAGCTAATTGAATAAAATGAAAGTCAAATGCTTTCAACAAAGCTAATTAAATAAAATGAAAGTCAAATCCATTCTACAAGCTAACTGAATCAAATGAAAGTCAAACACATTCAAACATAGCTAATTGAATCAAATGAAAGTCAAATGCATTCTACAAAGCTAATTGAATTAAATTTAAGTCAAACAAATTCAAACAAAGCTTTTTGAATCAAATGAAAGTCAATTGCATTCAATAAAGTTAATTTAATCAAATGAAAGTCAAATGTATTCAAAAAAGCTAATTGAATCAAATGAAAGTCAAACACATTCAAACAAAGCTTTTTGAATCAAATGAAAGTCAAACACATTCAAACGAACTTTGAATCAAATGAAAGTCAAATCCATTAAACAAAGGTAATTGAATCAAATGTAAGTCAAATGCATTTACAAAGTTAATTGAATCAAAAAAAGTTAAACACAATCAAACAAAGTTAATTTAATCAAATGAAAGTTAAATGCATCCAACAAAGCTAATTGAATCAAAATGAAAGTCAAAAGCATTTTACAAAGCTAATTGAATCAAATGAGAGCCAAAGACATTCAAACAAAGCTAGTTAAACCAAATGAAAGTCTAATGCATTCTACAATACTAATTGAATCAAATGAAAGTCAAACACATTCAAAAAAAGCTTTTTGAATTAAATGAAAGTCAAATGCATTCAACAAAGCTAATTGAATCAAATGAAAGTCAAATGCTTTCAACAAAGCTAATTAAATAAAATGAAAGTCAAATCCATTCTACAAAGCTAATTGAATCAAATGAAAGTCAAACACATTCAAACATAGCTAATTGAATCAAATGAAAGTCAAATGCATTCTACAAAGCTAATTGAATCAAATTAAAGTCAAACAAATTCAAACAAAGCTTTTTGAATCAAATGAAAGTCAATTGCATTCAATAAAGTTAATTTAATCAAATGAAAGTCAAATGTATTCTAAAAAGCTAATTGAATCAAATGAAAGTCAAACACATTCAAACAAAGCTTTTTGAATCAAATGAAAGTCAAATACTTTCAACAAAGCTAATTCAATCAAATGAAAGTCAAATGCATTTTACAAAGCTAATTGAATCAAATGAAAATCAAACACATTAAAACAAAACTTTTTGAATCAAAAGAAAGTCAAACACATTCAAACAAAGCTTTTCAAATCCAATGTAAGTCAAATGCATTCAACAAAGCTATTTGAATTAGATGAAAGTCAAACACATTCAAACAACGCTTTTTGAATCAACTGAAAGTCAAATGCTTTCAACAAAGCTAATTGAATCAAATGAAAGTCAAATCCATTCTACAATGCTAATTGAATCAAATGAAAGTCAAAACACATTCAAACATAGCTAATTGAAACAAATGAAAGTCAAATGCATTCTACAAAGCTAACTGAATCAAATTAAAGTCAAACAAATTCAAACAAAGCTTTTTGAATCAAATGAAAGTCAAATGCATTCAATAAAGCTAAATTGAATCAAATGAAAGTCAAATGTATTCTAAAAAGCTAATTGAGTCAAATGAAAGTCAAACACATTCAAACAAAGCTTTTTGAATCAAATGAAAGTCAAATGCTTTCAACAAAGCTAATTGAATAAAATGAAAGTCAAATGCATTTTACAAACCTAATTGAATCGAATGAAAGTCAAACACATTCAAAAAAACTTTTTGAATCAAGTGAAAGTCAAACACATTCAAACGAACTTTTTGAATCAAATGAAAGTTAAATGCATTCAACAAAGGTAATTGAATCATATGAAAGTCAAAATGCATCCTACAAATTTAATTGAATCAAATGAAAGTTAAACACAATCAAACAAAGTTAATTGAATCAAATGAAAGTTAAATGCATCCAACAAAGCTAATTGAATCAAATGAAAGTCAAAAGCATTTTATAAAGCTAATTGAATCAAATGAGAGCCAAACACATTCAAACAAAGCTAGTTAAATCAAATAAAGTCTAATGCATTTACAAATCTAATTGAATCAAATGAAAGTCAAACACATTCAAAAAAAAGCTTTTGAATTAAATGAAAGTCAAATGTGATTAGGGGATTTTTATCCACCAATCACCGTCTGACAAGTGGGCCAACCAGGTTCCGCCACGTGTCCTTCACGAAGGCCAACAAGAGCTTGCCACGTGTCAGTCACAGATTCGTCCTCCACGGACCACTTAAGACACGCCACGTGTCCACCCATGCCAAATGGGACAACCGGCCATCAAGGCCCAATTCAGTCTAGAGGCCCGATCAGCCCTAGGTTTACCTTAAACCTAGAGAGTTGCACGCTTCCCAAGGCTATAAATACTCGATTAATCCTCATTAATCACACAACAGAAAAAGGACCGAATAATTAAGAGATCAATCAGAGAAGAACAGACTTATTAACACCGGCTAATCTCGTTAACAACACAGATTACCAACACTAAGCACTCTCACCTAGAGAGACCTGATTACTTTATTTTCTGTATTGATTACTCCTTAATCAGGTACTAACTTGACCGTTGGAGGCGGAGCTCTCAGGAGTCTCCGTTATTTTGCAGGTACAGGCGTCCGGTTCAGTCTCGGAATTGTAACTCTCCCGCAGGACATCAGAAAACCCCGAAACATTTTGGCGCCGTCTGTGGGGAGAGTACTTCAGAGATGGCATCCAAGTCTGTACCGACTCAAGAAGAGAGGCGTCCCCTAGACGACCCTCAAGTTCAGTCGGACCATGATACCGAAAGTGAATTTGAAGTTGAAACTCATACAGCTCCAGACGGGACCCTAAGGGCCCGACGTACCCGTCATACCGAAATGAGGGAACGGGAGTATCTTCGAACAGGAAGCGAGCCAGCAGGCGCACCGCTTGCTCGGCAACAGCCGACTGATGGGTCTGCTCCCATCACAAGGAACGAACTCATGACCTTCATGAGGGACTTCAAGGGAGAGATCCAAGAGTTAATCAACAAAAAACCGCCTGCTTCAGTCAAAGAGCAGTCGGCCAAGAAACCTTCCACTTCACTGAAGAAGAAGCCAGTTCAAGGGCGAGAGGCGACTCCCCATCCTAAATCCAAAGAAGCGGGAACCGTCTGCTCTTGATTTCACAAAATTCGTTACCCTACGGAAATAGGAAACCGGTTCGTCATATTCAGGCGGACGGGTCAAAGCAAACGTTCACAGATGCTCGGCACCTGCTAGAGCAGAAGAAGAGTGACCGATTATCAGAGTCGGCTTCTACTTCAAATTTTCAGGACAGTTTTGCGAAATGCCTCGATGAGGCCAACTCAGTCGTACCATGAGAGTCAGTCTAGGCGGCACCTCCCGTCAGTCCGACTTTCATAGTGCCCAGGGCGGTACCAAACTTACCATTTGTGCCGCAAACAACAGTATTTTATGCAGCCACCTCCATTTGGTGGACCCTGCAGCAAAAAACTCCAACCTATGGACTGGCAAGCTGACGGTCTGCTTAGACTTGGTGAACAGCCGTACGGCTTTCTCCAAGGAAATTACTGAAGGCCGCTCAGCCGGCCAAAGTAAAAAATGTTTTAGTAGGCGCCTATGATGGCACTACTAACCCGGAAGACCATCTGATGGCATTCACCAACCTGATGTACCTTCAAGGGTTGGATGATCCCACTTGGTGCAATGTGTTTCCCAGCAGACTCTCAAGGGAATTGCACAGCAATGGTTCGGCAACCTGCCGACTGGTTGTGTAAACAGCTTCAGGACGCTTGCTTACTTATTTGCCTCCAACTTTCGCAATGAACATCCCTGCGAAGAAAACGACCCTTGATTTGGGAACAATTCAGCAGGGTGAAAGGAGGGGCTTCGTTCCTACATCAGGCGGTTCAACCTGATGAGAATACAGATTCAAGGGTTACCGGATGAGGTAGCTTATACTGACTTTTTTAGAGGTCTCAAAAGACGGGTCTACCTTCAAATTTGATTTAGTTCGAAAAAGGGTGGCGACTCTTCAAGAGGCCTTGATTGAAGCAGAAGCCTATATACAGGCGACTGATCTGTGTACGATGAAACAGTCGGACGGGAAGAGGTTCGACAATAGAGAGGGACGACAGAAACAGTCGTCCAACAAGGATGAAAAAAGAAAAGGGGTCTGGCGGCTGATTCCTCTAAACAGCCGGCCCAGAAAAAGAAAAAAGAATTCAAAACCATACTCCCCAAAATATGTGTTTAACAAGGATAACCAGTTTATCCTAAAAGAAATAAAGGGACGGCTCTCAATTGAGAAGCCGCTCCCCATGAAGGGTTCTGCGAGCAACCGGAACCAAGACAAAATCTGTGCTTATCATGATGACATTGGTCATCAACACCAATGACTGCATCAGTCTCATGCGGTACCTAGACCGATTGGCTGATCAAGGTGATCTTGACACTTATGTCAAGAAATCTGCGGGAAACACTTCCTCAAAAAAGCAGTCGGCCAAAAAGAATCAGCAGGCCGACAGTTCTGATACAGATGATGCAGTCGTCTACACCATTGCAGGCGGCTTCTCAGGAGGCGGCCCCACTATTAGGGGCAACAAAGATAATATAAGGCGGTTAGATGTTAAATTCCGTTCACCAAGAACGACCGTCCAAATATACATTTCCTGAGATTGTCATCACTGAAGAGGATCTAGGAGGAATAAGGGGGCCGCATGACGACCCTCTCGTTATTGAATGTAAAGTGGCCAACCAGAGAGTTGGTCGAATCCTCATAGATACCGGGAGCTCTTCAGATCTCATCAGCAGCAAATGTCTGTCAAAACTGAAATATCAGACGGACTGCATACATCCGGCCTCCCACCCTTTAATAGGGTTTGGAGGAGGAGTCGTCCACCCACTGGGACGAGTAGATCTACCCATCCGCCTGGGCGAAAAAGGGGAAGGACGACACATGGTAGTCCGGTTCCTAGTGGTAGAGGAACTCTCTGCCTACAACATGATTCTGGGCTCGACCAACCCTGAATAATTCCAAGGCTGTTATAATCCCGTCACTTATGCTGCTTAAGTTTGAAAGGGACAATGGAACAGTCGGCTCCCTTAGGGGAGATCAGAGGATGGCCCGAGAGTGCTATCTCTCGGATGTCAAGCCCACTGTTATGGCCACTGGGTCAAGTGGAGAAAAAACAGACCTTGACAATGTCAAGGAAAGTGCGCCTGATCAAGAAACAGGCGACAAAAAGAGAAAGGCACTCCAGACTGAGTCCGCAAGAAAAAGCAAGAAAATAGCAATCATTGGCAGAGGACCGGCCGGATGAGTTCCGCCCTCAGCCGGCTGGTGAACATGCGGACCTGATATTAGACGACTCCCATCCTGACCGAACAGTCAAAGTAGGGACGACTGCTCTGAGAAACCTTGGTGACGACTTTCACAACCTGTTGAAAGAATACAAGGACATCTTTGCATTTGAAGTCCATGAAATGCCAGGCATTAGTCCTGATCTGGCGGTACACAAACTCGCTGTGGATCCGAAAAAAGAAGCCGGTACGACAAAAGAAACGGAACCATGGTGAAGAAAGAGGTCAGGCGGCAGCAACCGAAGTCAAAAAATTACTTGATGCAGGGTTCATTCGGCAATGTTACTTCCCAGATTGGGTTGCAAATGTGGTACTTGTTAAAAAGCCGAATGGCACCTGGCGAATGTGTGTAGACTACACAGATTTGAACAAGGCGTGCCCCAAAGACAGTTACCCTCTGCCTAAAATTGATAACCTGGTCGACTCAACAGCCGGCCATGCCTTGATGAGTTTTATGGACGCCTATTCTGGTTTTCATCAAATTCCTTTGTGGAAGAAAGATCAGGAGAAGACGACCTTCGTCACTGATCAGGGATTATACTGTTACACGGTCATGCCGTTTGGTCTTAAGAATGCCCCGGCTACCTTCCAACGAATGATAAACACAGTGTTCTTTGATCAGATTGGGAGAAACGTCGAGGCATACATTGATGATATGATTGTCAAGACTAAACTTCAGAAAGATCATCTGACGGACCTTCGAGAAACATTCGCCACACTCAGGCGGCACCATGTCATGCTCAATCCCAAGAAATGTGTATTTGGAGTTGAGTCTGGGAAATTTCTCGGATTCCTTATCAACCAGAGAGGAATAGAGGCGAACCCCGAGAAGGTACAGGCGGTCATTGACATGCAGTCGCCTCGTACCGTTCGAGAGGTTCAGAAGTTAACAGGTTGTCTGGCGGCCTTGGGAAGATTTCTAAGCCGATCAGGCGACAAATGCCTATACTTTTTCCAGGCAATTAAGAAAAAGGCAAGGTTTGAATGGGGCCGGATGCTGAGGCCGCCTTCCAGAAATTAAAGGTTCACTTGCATTCCTTGCCGAGGCTGGTCAGCCCTTTTCCCAAAGAAAATCTGTACATGTACCTGGCCGTCTCTGATCATGCGTTAAGCGCGGTGCTCCTTGCTGAAAGGGACGGCTGTCAACTTCCGGTTTACTTTGTCAGTCACGTACTGAAAAAATGCCGAGTTGAGGTATCCCCTAGTGGAGAAATTTGGTCTTGCACTCTTCATGGCTGTTAAAAAATTGAAGCCCTACTTTCTGGCACATGCAGTCGTCGTGTATACCGACCAACCGATCAAACGGCCCCTTACCACCATGGAGTCCTCCGGACGAATGATCAAATGGGCCATAGAAATGCAGAGTCTCGAAGTTACTTTCGAGCCTAGAAAAGCAGTGAAGGGGCAAGCCTTTGCTGACTTTATTGTAGAGATGACCCGTCCTCCTGACTCTCAAGTTCCAGACCAAGTCTGGAAGGTATATGTGGACGGAAGCTCCACTTCAAACGGTTGTGGAGCAGGCGTCGTATGTCAATCTCCAGAGGGCGACAGGTTCGAGTATGCTCTACGCTTCAGTTTCCAGGCTTCAAACAATGAGGCAGAATATGAAGCTTTACTAGCCGGGATCCGCATGTGTAAGGCGGCAGGGGCAAGGAAAATAGACGCCTGTTCTGATTCACAACTGATAGTGAGTCAGTACAATGGCGAATACGAAGCAACACATCCGGCCATGATCAAGTATTTACAGGCGGTCCGACAAGCAGTCGGCTCCCTTGAGGATTTCCATCTGATCCAAGTGCCGAGATCAGAAAACAACCAGGCAGATGCACTTTCGAAATTAGCATCATCCGCCTCCTCCGATACTCCTCGAACTGTGTTTTGGGAAGTAATGGAGAAGAGAAGCATCGAGGAAAATCCTATTGGAATTCTAGACAGAAGCTCAACCTGGATGGATTCAATCAGGGCATATCTGACAAACGGTACACTGCCGGATGATCCTCAACAGGCGGCAGCACTGAAAAAAACGAGCCTCCTGTTTTGAAATGATACAGGGAGAACTTCACAAGAGGGGGCACCTTCAACCCTTCTTAAAGTGTGTTACTCCTGAAAAGGGACGAGAGATACTAGATGATCTTCACTCTGGTTTCTGCGCTTCCCATATAGGTGTAGGATGCTTGCTCAAAGGACAAGGCGGCAGGGTTACTTTTGGCCTACTTTGGAAGCAGATGCAATGGAGATGGTGAAAAAATGTGACAAGTGCCAAAGGTTTGGCAAATTAATTCACCGTCCGGCTACTGACCTCACTACCATTCACAGCCCACTACCGTTTGCTAAGTGGGGCATGGACATTCTGGGGCCATATACGCCTGCTACAGGCGGCAGAAGGTACATACTTGTTGCCGTTGACTACTTCACTAAATGGGTAGAGGCGGAGGCTGTAAAGGGAATCAAGACGAAAGATGTAATTTCATTCATTTGGAAAAACGTCATCACTCGGTTCGGGTTCCCATGTCTATGGTTTTTGATAATGGTCCCCAATTTGAGACGCCTGTTCTCAAAAGCTGGTTGGGAGACCAAGGAATTGCACATTACTTTGCATCTGTCGGCCGTCCACAAGCAAACGGCCAGGTAGAAGCCTTTAATAAAATCATCTCAGACGGTCTCAAGAAAAAGATTGAACGAGCAGGCGGCCTATGGGCAGATGAACTACCACATGTTCTTTGGGCCATTAGGACGACTGAAAAAGGGGCAACTGGAGAAACTCCCTTCCTCCTAACTTATGGTGCAGAAGCTGTTCTTCCAATAGAACACTACGAGCCGACTCTTCGAGTAATGCTATATGACGAAGAGGCAAACTGGGAAGCTATGCGCCTGGCATTAGACTCACTTCCTGAAAAAAGGGGCAATGCTGTTTTGCGCCATGAGATCTATCGCCTAAGAATGACTAGATCATACAACAAGAAAGTACACAGGCGTCCACTCAAAGTAGGGGACTTTGTACTTAGAAAAATGGAAGCAGTTGGTAGGGCCAATGAGTCTGGAAAACTAACTCCCAACTGGGAAGGACCCTACCGAATCTATGCGGAAGTCAGGGACGGTACCTACCGTCTGGAAACACCAGACGGACAACCGTTGCCTCGAACCTGGAATGTAGATAACCTTAAAAAATATTTCTTCTGAATGATGTAAAGTAAAGAGCTATTTAATAAAGTTTGCACTTACTATTCAATATTGTATTACGAGGGGCATGCCGTCTGTACCTTTACAGTCGGCTACTCTCCATTGAGTTTCACTATCTTTAGAGGGGCATGCCGTCTGTTCCTTTACAGTCGGCTACTCTCCATCGAGTATTTTACTCACAATACTTAGCTAAAAAGATAAGGGCCTGGCCGATCCTGTACCTAACAGGCGGCTACCCTTCTTTTACTTAGCACCTACGTTCACCAAGAACTTACCAAGGCCACCGGCCGAATGATCAGACCAGGCGCCAAGCCACCTGATCAAATCAACAAAACTAATTCGACCTGTCCCAACATCATAGCAGGCGTCCGACGGCATCCCTCCGGATGAAATTCGTCGCAGAGAGCAGCTCCCTTTTGGGTGGAACATTGTTCTATAAACTAATTACACGGCACCTATACGACTGTCCCCAAGGGCAACCACGTAGCCGTTTTTGAGACAAAGATAACTCTATCACTAACCAAACCAATGGTAGCAGTTGACATCTGAGTCAGATAACCGCCTGTATTACTTGGGATAAATGCAGGGGTACCTATTGAGTTAATAGCCAACAAACATTGGCGAATCAAGGGGTCTAGCCGGCCTACGCCGCCTGGTACCTCTACTTCTCAAACAAAAGTGACGGCGACTGAGTAACTCCAAAGTTAACTCATAGTCACTCCTTCAAATTTGGTATGGAATCCAAAGTTTGAGTCGTCCGCCTGTTTTAAACAAACGAGGGCACTCGAACCCCTATTCCTACTGGATAACCTATTGAGTTAATAGCCAACAAACATTGGTGAATCAAGGGGTCTAGTCGGCCTACGCCGCCTGATACCTCTACCACTTAATCAAGATTGTGCCAAAGACTAAGTAACTCCTATGTTAACTTAATAGTCATTCAAACTTAGTATGGAGCCTAAAAGGTATGAGTCGTCCACTTGTTTTTAATAAACAAAGGCTCTCAACCAATACTCTTGCTAAGTTAACAAATAACGAGTTAAAAGCCAACATTGGCAATAAAGGGAAACAACCGGCACCCGCCGCCGCTTGTTTTCCTACTTAAATTCCTTGGCTACTAGGTAATTCTATTTACTTGGTCAAATTGAATAAAGAGTTCGAATACCGATTGATTAAATGGCCGACTGATCATCTATCCTGGAAACAGACAACCAGTCGTCCAGGGCATAGGCGGCATACTTACTATTTGTACCTGTCTTAATGTTCGGCCATACACAACAGTCGGTCAAGTGAGCAAATTTCAAATACTTAGACAAATTTGAACAAAAGCAAAAAATTTGATTAAAATGAGCCGGCCATAAAAGACCAGCAGAATATTCAAAACCCCGGCCCCCTGGCCGGGTAATTACTAAGCAAACGGCACGCAGGCCGTGAAAAGAAAAAAAAATATACTTAAAGCTTAAGAAGGGGGCAGTTCAGTATCAGCAGCAGCCGCCTGGTCAGCACTCTTCTTGCTGGACTCGGCCTTAGCTGCATCATCTTTTGATGCCTTACCCCCAAGTGGCACAAGCGCCACAACCGGCTCTTCCTCCTCCAACGCAACGTCCATCGCCTCTTCTTCAGCAGCCGCCAGGATCTGTTGATTATATATTTCCGAACACTGGCGGTACGTTCTTTCCCATGAGGCAAAGTCGGCACTGGGGAACAGTCGTTCCCAGGTCATGCGTTGGATTTGGGCGGAGTCTTCCACCATCTCCCGGACGAGCTCTTGTTTCTCTTGCTCGGCCTTGTCCGAGAGCTCTTGGGTAAGACTCTTCTCCTGGTTCACCAGGCGTTCTTTTACGTTAGCCAAAGATTTCTCCATGGCTTCGTAAGAGTGCATTTTCTGGCGAAGGGGTTTCAGCTCGGCTTTAAGTTTGGTGACGGTCCCCTCCAGCTCGTCAACCTTCTTTTTGGCCGCCTCTAGCTGAGCCCGAACAGCGGCGGTCGCCTGCGCCTGATAATAAAGAAGATCAATGGTCAGTACTTCATTTTGGGCAATTTGAAACATTGCCTTATCACAGCTGGAGGCGGCCATAGCCTTTGCGGCCTTTACCTCTTTGTTTTTCCGATCAATCGGCTTGCGAAGGCTGTTGACTCGGAGCAGGGCCTAAGTACAAAGAAAAACAGGCGTCAGTTTCCAATCAAAAGAGTTAACAGGCGTCCTGGAACTTAAAAGCTCAAAAAGGTGCTAAGTATACCTCAGCTAGGATCCCTGAAATTCCATCGAGGTCAAGGGTGCCGGCACCCTTGACCGCCTCCCTGTCAGAGGGAGGAACTACTTTAACCATTGACTTGGCTACCTCAACCAAGTCAAGTCCCTGGGGCCGGCTGCATTAAGTAAAAGGATAAAACAAGTTAGACTTAATCAAGAAAGAAGCAAGGGTGAGTTTTTTACAAGTGAGGGTCCATACATCTAGGCGGCCCCGCCTGGGTTTTTGAAGAAGTGGCCGGCTGCTTCTCAGCCGCCACTGTTTTCCTGGAAGACCCAGGAGAGCTTGCAACAGTCGTCCTCCGGGCCTTGGGGTCCGGCTGTTGCGAGGAAGAAGCCCTTGGAGTGCCAGACTGAAAACAAAAAGAGTTAGTATATGCATAATACAACTAAAAGGAGAAGAGTTTTCAAAGCTTACCAAGGGTGCCTCCTTGCTGGGGGAGTCGACATACGACTGCTTCATTAGTGAGACCCGCAGCATGGCCGCCGCAGTCTTAGATGCTGTTATTTTACTCATGGCGTCGGCTGAAAGAAATAAACAGCAAAGTTAGTAAAAATCCCAAGTAAACAAGGCGTGAAAAAACAGAGTATTCGTCAGGCCGGCTACCTCTAGAGCACCGACTGCCGAGGCCACAGGCGGCCAAGAAGTACTCGTCATAGAGCCACTTGAAGCTCGGGACGCAATTTAGGGGTACTTGCTCTCGTACCCCTGAAGTAGAGTTCACCCTAGTCTCTACTTTGAAGAGTCCTTTGTCTAGGATCTCTTTTTTAGCCTTTGGGGGAACAGGCGGCATGCTGCGGCCGCCTGCGAGAAGAGGCGGATCCCTGTTCCACTTGTTAAAACGTTTGTTCAGCTCCGTGTCTGAACTCTCGATAATAAGGAAGGTGTTCCGCCAATCCTTCCATTTGTTTGCCTTACCTCTCGTCATGAGGTAACCCCTATGGCTTGTTAGTTGATACCAGCCGGTACCTCCTGACTTAGGGGTCCGGCTGAGATAGTTCATATGGGCGAAAGCCTCAAAACTTGGCTCCACCCCGTTCAATTCGCACCCGGCCACATAGCCGAGTACGTTTACCCAAGAGTTGGGGGCTAACTGCCATAACCCCAGATCATACCCATCTAAAATCTGCTGAACAGCCGGATGTAATGGGAAGCGCAGTCCAGCTTTGATGGCCGCCACATAGCAGCCAAAGCAGCCGTCACCATAGCTGGTACCAGCCGGCCAGACGACAGTATCTTCTGGATCCGGCACAAACAGTAAATACTCCGGGCCCATTTTGTGGTTAGCAATAAAGCTCGCCACGTTGTCTCGCATGGTTGCAATCCGGCCCCGGGGCACCCTGCAGTAGTAGGGGGCGTTTTCCTCTCTGTAAGAGGCGGACGGCTCTGCCCAATTATCCCCCTTCTCCACTGCATGAGAACTTCTCGCCTCTTGTAGGCGGCTATGTTTTTCTTCTGAGCCAGAAGAACTATGGTCAGAAGAGCTGGATTCGGACTCGTCCCCTGACGAGTCCGAAGAGGACGACTCCTCCCCTCTCCTAGAGGGGCCCGCCTCCTCTCCCTTAGAAGGAGCAGAAGGAAAATTAGACATGTCCACGGTTAGATGAGAAGGGAACACCTTGGTCCCTCTCTCAGAACTGTCAGCTTGACAGTCGCCTCGTTCTACATCTGGCGCCTGGTCAGATGTTTCGCTAAGGAGCACCCTTTGGGAGGAGCCGTCTGAGTTTGATATCATAGCAGTCTTTTTTGTTCTGGCCATCACGTTCTGCATAGACACAGATTCAGTCGGACTTTGTATAAAGGGCAAAGATGGGTCCAGAAAAGGGCAGGCGGCACTCCTAGTCCTAGATTCAGCCGTCCCCGGTGACCGGCTGATCACTAACTTAGGGCGTGTCGTGTGCTTCCATGGTGCCATTTCAAAAAATAAAAAGAAAATTAAGAGTAAGAGAACTGAGTTACCTGAACGGGTGACGGTTGATGAAGTCCTGGAAGTTCGGGTCAGTCGGCTTGTCAGAACAGGCGGTAGGCAGAAAAAGTCCGAAAATGTCAGAGCAAGTTCAGGGGTCCGAATGTTCTCGCAAAAGTTCTCAAATGTGAAAATGACCGAAGTCAGCACTTCCTTTTATAGGCAAAATGAGAAGGCGAAGGGTCGCTTCCGAATTCAAATTTGGGCGGGAAAATCTCTCGGCCGTCTACAAGGTGACACCTGTAACGGGCCGTCGCCTGTCACCGTGCGACACCTGTCACAGGCGACACGTGACCAGTCGCGTGCCACCTGTGAGGGGCAAATGATTAGGGGATTTTTATCCACCAATCACCGTCTGACAAGTGGACCAACCAGGTTCCGCCACGTGTCCTTCACGAAGGCCAACAGGAGCTTGCCACGTGTCAGTCACAGATACGTCCTCCACGGACCACTTAAGACACGCCACGTGTCCACCCATGCCAAGTGGGACAACCGGCCATCAAGGCCCAATTCAGTCTAGAGGCCCGATCAGCCCTAGGTTTACCTTAAACCTAGAGAGTTGCACGCTTCCCAAGGCTATAAATACTCGATTAATCCTCATTAATCAAACACCGAATAATTAAGAGATCAAGCAGAGAAGAACAGACTTATTAACAACCGGCTAATCTCGCTAACAACGCAGATTACCAACACTAAGCACTCTCACCTAGAGAGATCTGATTACTTTAATTTCTGTATTGGTTACTCCTTAATCAGGTACTAACTTGACCGTTGGAGGCGGAGCTCTCAGGAGTCTCCGTTATTTTGCAGGTACAGGCGTCCGGTTCCAGTCTCGGAATTGTAACTCTCCCGCAGGACATCAGAAAACCCCGAAACACTAGTCTTTTGCACGTCTCGAGCAAAAGGAATAGGCATGAAAGTCCGGGGGGGGGGGAAAGGGAGGGAGAGAACCCTCATTGGGGGTTTCTATCCTCCCGTTCCTTAGGGGGGTTCATGAAATCAAACCCCGGGCGATCCATGGATGGATGGAAAGGTTGGTTAAAGTTCTCATAGGGCCACCCTTGTGTACCCCAACCACCATCAAAAGGATTCGGGGTTGATGGACTTGCCGGATCATAGGCGTAGTCACACCCACCTGGCCAATAAGGGTTGTATGGTGGGGTACCAACACGTTGGGATGGGTCGATAGGACCTTCCCAATAAGCATAGGTGTTGGGGGAGGGGTTGTTAGGGTCATAGGGGTCCCAATGTGGAACTGAACCCTCTTGAGGGGGGTGGTAGGGATAGTTAACATAGGGCGTTTGAACGCCCGCTTGCACAAGACTATCATAGTTCATCCTTGCGTAGTACCCCCATTGTTCAATAGAAGCCTGATTATCAAAACGAATACCATCGAGGGTACTACGCAGGGCACTCATATCAAAAGGAGAAGAGGAAGAAGAAGAAGATGTCTCACCTCCCCCACTGGGAGGGGGGGGGGAAAGGGATGCTCCACTTGGTAGACCGGCTGAGGGTGAGGGATTGCACCGCGGGCTTGTTTTTTCCTTAATTCATCGGGGATGAATTTTCGCGCAATCTTCCACCTTAGCGGGTTGGAAGGGTCTACCGAAGTGTGAGGAGGATCCGGGAGGACACACCATTCTTCTCCATTATCTACCAAGAGGATAAATTTGCGATTCTGGGTGGAGTAGTTGATGAAGCGTTGGTTGCGGAGAGCAACAATAGAAAGAGCATAAGGAGGGTAGCCAACGGCCTCTTCTTCTTTGTTTTGGAGCACATGGGGGAGCAAATCAATTTGGTCCTTGTAAGCTCCACCATTCAAAGAAAGGGCAATGAGGGTGATCATGCCCCCCATGTGTATCTCATCACCAAGCCGCCCATCTCGAGTGTCCAACAATCTCGAGATAAAAGTGGTGGAGCATTTGAACTTTAAACGCTGAGGATTGTCGGCCAAGTAAAGGCAAGCTACCTCATCTTTCACCATAGAGCCGAGGTTTGCCTTGAAGAATACGGCATACTGAAGGAGCCGGGCAAAGTATCTCAAAGCAATATGGATGATGTTGTTGACCTTTGCGGTGTTAGTGCGAAAGATGGGCTTGGTGGAGATGCTCTGCCACCATTCTTGTTCATTATAGGGAATGCGACACATTGAGGTCATATCGGAAGGTCGATGCATCCCGGTTGCTTGCCAATGGAAGATCTCATTGAGCTCACTCTCGGTTAGGGAATGGTCTTCGTTGAACGTACGAAAGTGAAGAATAATTTGAGATTCATTCCCTTCATCATCTTCTTCAATGACTTCCTTGCGGAGGGAAGCAAGGAACTCCAATGTGACGCGCTCATAGGTGTGAGCGTGGAGGTCAATGAACTCGCCCCAACCAAAGTTTTGTGCGAGCCGAACTACTTCATCCATGATGCCAAGCTTTCTTAAGGTGTTCCCGCAGAAGAACCTTGTAGATCTTATGGGACGGTCTATGAGGGTTTTATAGACATCCCAAAAGTGTTTGTTTGGAGCGATGATGCCATGATCATAGATGCCGGGTGGAGGAGGAAAATTTGACGATGAAGATTCACCCGTCCTCTTCCTCTTGGACTTGCTTTTGCCAAAAAGATGCATTGTGAATCTACAAAAAATCGCCAAGAATTAACATTAGGAAGATTCAAGCCAAAAGGGGGCACAAGAAGCTCGTCGAGATTAAAAGTGTGTGCAATGAGAGTAAAAGCCATGAGTTGTGAAATAGATGTAGACGGTAGCAACAATACAATTCAAGGCATTAATGGACACTTATAAACCAAGGCATGAGCTAAAAATCCTATGGAAATCGAATGCAAATCCTAAGAAAACCTAGGCGAAATTGGGCATGATGTCCCCTAAAATTCATGAAATCCACTCAAAACTCATCGAAATCAAACCGAGAACAATGAGTAATAGTCACAAAATTCCATCCAACTCAAGAATTTCTCAATCAAAATGTAGCATGAACAACCTAGTGAAAGATTAACACATTCAAGCAAACAAATTGAAATCATGAAAACCCAAGTCATACATGCATATACATCATGAAACAAGTTCTACAACAACAACCAACCAATTACAACAAGGAAATCCCAATAACCACTTAAATCAAACAAGCCATGACTAACAATATCAATTATACCACATATCATACTTGAACATGTAAAACATGGTAAAACAAAGAGAAATTGAAGAAATGAGCTTGCAAAAGCTAGAATAACCATACCACAATTGATTGGAAGTAAGTAGAAATCAAGAAGTTTCAAGTCACTCAAACCCTAGAAATTGGGGAAAATTTAAGGAGATTGTAGGAATTGAGTAGTGGATGTTAATGAAGTGAGGAGGGAAAAAGATAGGAGTGATTTTTATGGAGATTTGAGGTTGAAGGAGGGGTGACAATGGAGTATTAGGGTGAGAAGGAGAAGAAAAGGAGAGGGAGAACCGAATGTATGAAGTAAGAGTGAGAAAGCAGCGGCTCAAGCCTATTAATTCTGGGCAAGCTCGAAAAAGGTTCGGTCGGACCTTATGAGGTTCGGTCGGACCATAATAAGTTCGACCAAACTTTTTAAAAGTTCGGTCGAACTTTTGGATTTTCCAGAAACTGCCAGAATTCAGCCTAATTTGATTTCCAGAACAGGAGCGGCCGAACTTTCTGGGGGTTCGGTCGGACCAGCATAGGTTCGACCAAACTTATGAAAAGTTCGGTCGAACTTTTTGATTTTCCAAAATTCGACAGTTTTTAGCCCATTTTGAGTTCTAGGGGAGGAGCGGTCGAACTCTTGGGTGGTTCGGTCAAACTTTTGCAAAGTTCGGCCGAACCTTGTTGCAGTTTGGTCGAACACCCCTAAATCCCTCTATCTGAAAATTTGCACAAAACTTCCCCTCAAGACACACTAAAATACAACACAATCATGCCTAAGGTATATGGAAAATGCATTCCTTTTTAAGGCAAGACAAACAAGAATACCAACACAAACCAAATACACGCAAAACCATCAATCCAAAGTTGTGAAAGAAGAAAAGAAAACATCAAGCAAATAGAATAGAGGAGGGTTAGAAACTCGGGTTGCCTCCCGGAAGCGCTTCTTTAACGTCACTAGCTTGACGTACTTCACACACTCAAGAGATGAGATTGCATTGCATTGACTCAATCAAACCAACATGAGCATCCTCATAATAAAGCTTGAGGCGATGCCCATTGACCTTGAATGACCTCGATCCATCCAAATCATTTAGCTCAACTGCTCCATGGGGGAACACCTCCTTAACGGTGAATGGACCACTCCACCTTGACATGAGCTTTCCGGGAAATAGTTTCATCCTTGAATTGTAAAGCAACACCTTATCTCCAACATTGAAGGTCTTCTTTTCAATTTGCCGGTCATGCCACTCCTTTTACCGGGTTTTGTACAAGCTTGCACAATCATAAGCATCCATCCGTAGTTCCTCTGACTCATGCAAGTCTAGCCACCTTTGTTCACCCGCACTCGCCAAATCAAAGTTGATCTTTTTGATAGCCCATTGAGCACGGTGTTCAAGTTCAACCGGAAGGTGACAAGACTTACCATATACAAGCCGGTAGGGGGTAGTGCCGATGGGGGTTTTGAAAGCGGTTCTATAGGCCCAAAGGGCATCATCTAGCTTGTCCGACCAATCTTTCCTATTCCTAGCCACTGTTTTCTCAAGAATTACCTTGATTTGGCGATTGGAAACCTCCGCTTGCCCACTTGTTTGTGGGTGATAAGTCGTGCCAAAGAGTTGATGGACCCCATTCTTTCTCAGCATCTTTTGAAACACATTATGAATAAAATGAGAACCATTATCGCTAACCACTGCTCTAGGGATCCCAAATCTTGGAAATATCACCTTTTTGAACATCTTCATCACTACCTTGTGGTCATTAGTTGGGGAGGCTATGGCTTCAACCCATTTAGAAACATAATCAACCGCCACAAGGATGTATTGATTTCCATTAGATGAGGGAAAAGGTCCCATGAAATCAATGCCCCACACATCAAACACCTCAAGTTCAAGAATCGGTTGTTGAGGCATTTCATTTCTCTTCGAAACATTACCGGTTCTTTGGCAAGAGTCACATGTTTTCACAAATCCCCATGAATCTTTGAAGATATGAGGCCACCATAACCCGCTTTGTAGTACTTTGAAGGCTGTTTTGTTGGCACCCATGTGCCCTCCACAAGGATCGGAGTGGCACATCTTCAAAACGCTCTTCACTTCATCATTTGGCACACATCTACGGAGTAAACCATCTACTCCTCTTTTGAAAAGGATCGGATCATCCCATATGTAATGCCTTGCTTCCCTTTTCAACTTCTTCTTCTGGTTCCTTGAAGCATTTGGAGGAAACTCCCCACAAGCCAAATAGTTCACCAAATCCGCAAATCAAGGAAGATCTTTCTCGGCCAACAAGTAAAGCACATCATCTTTTAACTCATCACAAATTGGGACCCCATCGTCATTATCTTGCACGTTCTCTAACCGGGATAGATGATCCGCAACCACATTTTCGGCCCCCTTTTTGTCCCGAATCTCTACATCGAATTGTTGAAGTGATAGCACCCAACGAAGAAGACGAGGCTTGGACTCTTTCTTTGCCACAAGGTACCTAATAGCCGCATGATCAGTGTAGACAATAGTTTTGGTACCAATGAGGTAGTTCCAAAACTTCTCAAAAGCATGAACCACGACAAGAAACTCTTTCTCCGTTGTGGTGTAGTTCCGTTGAGCTTCATTCAAGGTCTTAGACATGTAGTAAATCACGTGAAGCCTCTTCTCTACCCTTTGCCCCAATACTCCTCCAATCGCAACATCACTTGCATTGCACATAAGCTCAAATGGCAAATCCCATCTTGGCCCTTGCACAAATGGAGTTGAGATTAAAGCCTCCTTTAATTTGTTGAAAGCTTGGAGACACTCTTCATCAAAAATAAAGATGGCATCTTTTTGAAGAAGAGCATTTAGGGGTCTAGCAATTTGTGAGAAATCCTTAATGAATCTCCTATAGAACCCGGCATGCCCCAAAAATGACCTTACTCCTCTCACATTGATTGGTGGGGGAAGCTTTTCTATCACTTCAACTTTGGCCTTGTCAACCTCAATCCCTTTGTTTGAAATCTTGTGACCAAGGACAATTCCCTCTTCCACCATAAAGTGGCATTTCTCCCAATTCAAAACCAAATTGACCTTCTCACATCTTGTCAAGCACTTGCCCAAGTTGGACAAACAATCCTCGAACGAAAGGCCCCCTACCGAGAAATCATCCATGAAAACTTCCATTTCGGCTTCAAGCATGTCCCCAAAAATACTCATCATGCATCCTTGGAAGGTTGCCGGTGCGTTGCAAAGCCCGAAGGGCATCCTCCTATATGCAAAAGTTCCATAGGGACAAGTAAAAGTTGTTTTCTCTTGGTCATCCGGGTTTATAGGGATTTGAAAGAAACCCGAATAACCATCAAGAAAGCAATAATACTTGTGCTTGGTTAGTCTTTCAAGCATTTGGTCGATAAAAGGGAGAGGAAAATGATCCTTGTTGGTGGATGCATTTAGACGTCTATAGTCTATGCACATCCTCCAACCAGTCACCGTTCTAGTTGAAATGAGATTACCATTCTCATTTTCAACTACGGTCATTCCTCCCTTTTTAGGGACCACATGAACGGGGGAAACCCATCTAGAACTCGAAATGGGGAAGATAATGCCGGCATCAAGGAGTTTGGTGATTTCTTTCTTCACCACCTCCCCCATTTGAGGATTGAGTTTCCTTTGCCTCTCAATGGAAGGCTTAGCACCCTCCTCAAGTGTTATGTGGTGCATACATAAAGCGGGGCTAATACCTTTGAGGTTATCTATGGTATAGCCTAAAGCACCTTGGTGATCTCTCAAAACACCACATAAAATTTGAGTTTGGCACTCGTTCAAAGAAGAATTCACAATAACCGGAAAAGTTGAATTGGGGCCCAAAAACTCATACCTTAGGTGTGATGGTAGAGGTTTCAACTCTACCATTGGAACACCCTTACCTTCTGTTGAGGTAGCTACTTCTAATGCATCATGTGTTGTGATTCCCATGCACACTTGCTCATTGCTTGATTCCGTACTTCCTTCAAGCATCTCTTCATACAATGCCATCTCTTTGCTTTGGTCACCTATCTTTTCCTTGTTCAAAAGGACATTCTCAAGGGCATCGTTAGTAGTGAGAAAGTGCTCATGCATAGAAGTTACAATAGAATCAATAGTATCAATCATCATGCAATTATCAAGACTAGAGCTTGGATATTTCATGCTCTCATTCAAATCAAATTCTATCACCTCATCTCCTACTTTTAGTGAAATTTTAGCACTTTGAACATCTATTAAAGCACCCGAAGTAGCAATAAAAGGTCTTCCTAGAATTATTGGAATGTTAACATCTTCATCCATCACTAACACAACAAAATCCACCGGGATTACAAACTTCCCCACCCTTAGAGGAACATCCTCTACCTTACCCTTTGGGAATTTAATAGAGCGATCGGCCAATTGTAGGGTGATGTTGGTGGGTAGAAGTTCCCCTATCCCAAGTCTTTGGTATACCGAGTATGGCATTAGGCTAACACTAGCCCCTAGGTCACACAAAGCATTATCAATTTGCATCTTGTATATTGCACATGGGATAGAAAAGTTACCGGGATCTTTTAACTTTGGTGGCATCTTATTCATGATAATAGCACTACAATTCTCGGTGAGATTCACCGTTTCCACCACATCACACTTTCTCCTTCCACTCAAAATATCTTTTAAAAACCTAGCATAGTTAGGCATTTGCTTGATAGCATCGGTAAAAGGGATTGAAAGGTGAATTTGCTTCAGTGTTTCAAGGAATTTTCCGAATTGCACATCTAATTTGTGTCTCACAAATTTATGGGGATATGGAAGTCTTTGCAATTGTTTGGTTTCTTTTTCACTCTCTTTTTCTCTTCTCTCTTCACTCTCTTTTTCAAAATCGTTCTCTTTCTCAAATTCTTTTTCTTTCTCACATTCTTTCTCGTTTTCATTCTCATGGTTTTGCTCTCTCTCTTGTTCAAAATCACTTTTAAAGGGAGGCTCACTCATGTTCGCTTTCTCATTGTTTTCCTTAGGGACACTCTCTTCCAACACTTTCCCACTCCTAGTTGATATAGCATTCACCGGTTTCTTGGGGTCAAGTCCTTGGGGTGGAAGTTTAGAAGTGCTAGCTCCCTCTTTTAAAGCATTGGCCAATTGAGAAATTTGTGTTTCAAGCATTTTGTTATGGGTCATTACTTCACTAAATTTCTTTTCACTTGAGGCCATGAAAGAATTGAACATTTTAGTTTGATTTTCCATCATTTCCTCCAAGCTAGACCTACTATGTGGTGCTTGTGCATAGTGGTTGTCTTGGGAATCCCTATTACCTCTAACATTCGAATTGGACGTATTTTGATTAGAAGAACCTCTATTATTATTGTTGTTCCAATTGTTCCGATTATTAGAGTTTCCCCCTTGGTGAAATTGCCCTTGATTTCCATAGTTTCCTTGATTATTATGATTATGGTTACCATAACCACCTTGTTGGTTGTAGTTACCTTGGGGATTTTGGTCCCTTTGGTTCCTACTTCCCCATTGATTTTGATTATGGTAATCGTAATCATTTCCTCTTTGGTTATAGGAATTCCCCCCTTGTTCTCTTCTATTTGGTGGTAAGTATCTTTGATTGTCATTCCTATGTCTATTATCATAAGACAAGGCATTGACTTGTTCATTTTCATTTTCATTACCATCTTCGTATTGGGGTTGGGGTTGGAAATCATAACTACAAGAAGAGGTATCATGGTCATAAGACCCACAATTTTCACAAAACAAACATCCATGAGGCATGTTATTAGAAGTAGAGGGAGAAGAGTTAGAATTCATACCTCTCCCCTTAGATTGGGAGGGATGCTCTTGTGTTGAACTAGAGGTCTCTAGTTTTGCCTTAATGGACGTCATCTCCTTTCCAAGGTTGGCGATTTGGGAGGTCAAATTGTTGATGGCATTAAGGTGATCAACGGAGTAAACCGCATTTCCTCCCTTGTTTAGAGAATCTCTCTCTCCTTCTTGCCAATCCATGTGGTGCCTCACCACATCCTCAATTATCTCTATGACTTGCTCCTCCGTCTTGTTCATAATCGGGCCACCCGCTCCTGCATCCAAGCTAGTCTTTCCTTGTGGGCTCAAGCCCCCATAGAAAATTTGAAGCACTGGATATGACGGAATGCCATGATGAGGGCACTCCCTTTGATATTCCTTGTATCGTTCCCATGCTTCATAAATGGTTTCACTAGCTTTTTGACAGAAACCTTGGATCAAAGCTCTTGCCTCGGCCGTCTTCTTTTGGGAATAGAATCTTCCTAAGAAAGTCGTGGTGACCTCGTCCCAAGTTCTCAAGGAGTTAGGCCTCACCTCCTTCTCAAGCCATTCAAGAGCTCTTCCTATCAAAGAAAAAGGAAACAACTTTAGTCTCACAAACTCTTGAGTTACCCCATTTACCTTGATCGTGTTACAATATTTTTCGAACTCGTTCAAGTGTGCCAGAGGGCTCTCATGTTTTGCTCCACTATATTGCCTCCTTTCAATCAAATTAATCATTGCGGGCCGAATCTCGAAGTCATTGGCTTGAGTAACGGGTGGAGCAATGCCGCTTGAAGCTCTATAAGCTCCCGGAGTTCCCAACTCCTTTAAAGGTCTTTGAGGTGGTGGTTCCGCGTCACCCATTTGATCTCGATCCTCCTCGAAATTGGTCTCTCTAGCTGAGGGAGTAGTAAACGGCCTAGAACCGACTCTTTTTCTCCTTCTATAAGTTTGCTCAATCTCGGGATCGTAAGGTACCAAGATCCTGTTATGAGTTATGCGCATACACTCTCAACAAACGCAATTAGTACCAAGGCTACAAGTGTAGCCAAAAAGAAACAATCTTTTTGAAATTTTTTTTATGGTGAACTAGACTCAAGTAATCAATTAGCTATCAACAACACCGTTCCCCGGCAACGGCGCCATTTTGATGGGCGTTAGAACGGTCGTACATTCCACACTCAATCAAACACATTTATTAACAAACACCTTACAAACCAAGCATAATGACAAGTAAGAGTTCGGTCCACAAGGAACGGGATATGATTGCCAAAGATCTTTACACTTAAGCTAACTCGAAGTCAATTGGTTAATTGGGGTTCGTCAAGAAGACAAACAAACTATGGTTCTAAATCAATGAATTAAAGATACTAGGGAATGAGATCCACTCAACCAAGGCAAATAGGCAAACGGGGAGTAAAATAGACGAGGTATAGCAAGGACTATATGTAAAATCAACCTCATGCAATTAGAAAACAACTCACACTACTAAACTTAGATTCCTCATTAGTTTAGCAATAGATGATACATAATCAAATTACAATAATTAATGACGTACTCAATTTACACTTCCATGTCAAATTAGGCATATCATACTATCAAGATCCTTAGTCAAGGGTAGCTAAACCTATCATGAGGAACTAACAAGCAATCTCATATAATCAATTTAATTGCAATACAAACATCAATGCTTCTCCCACATTTGCATAGTTAACCCAAAAGGTCGAGCTTCACCCAACCCCTAGCAAGAAGACTACTCACAACTCATGTTTATCAACATGCAATCAAGAATTAGGGTTCTAAATACTTCAATGATTGGGGAAAAGTGGTTAACAATTGAAATAACTATCATCCAATAACAAATTACCAAGAACTAAGAAGATTTAAATAACATGCAAATACCAAATAAAATCTGAAATTAAAAGGAAGAAGGTTGGAGAAATTACTAATTGAAGCTTCAAATGTTGAATACAAATTGCCAAACTTTGAGAATAATTCTTGAATTTCACTAATACAATGATTTGATTTGATGAAAACTAAGCTAAATTAATCCTAAGGAATGTTTCAAACTAAGAGAGGTTTCTGAAAACTAGGCTACTGTCCTTCTTCTCCTCTTTTTTAAACGATCTCAAAAGGACCTTAAATAGTCCGTACAAAATTGGCTGAGATCGGGAAAAGGTCCGACCGAACTCTGGGTAGGTTCGGTCGGACTCAGGGTGGGTTCGGTCGAACCCTGTGTAGGTTCGGTCGAACCTCCCTGATCCTTGTTTGGTTGAACTTTTGAGGTTCGACCTCTCCTGCAAAATTGCTGAAAACTGGTTTGACACTGCCTTCACTGCACCCTGGAGGTTCGGTCAAACTTTTCAAAAGTTTGACCACACCAAGGTTCGACCGGACCTTTCAGAGGTTCGGCCACACCTCCTCTTGCACTTCCTTTTCTTGCTTCCTCTCCTTCCCTTTTGCTCCTCTTGCCTTTGTCCATGGCTTCCATACTTGGCCAAGGGGCCTCCCACCGTGCATAGGACCGTCATGGAACCTGCAGAAGATACCAAAGTTCACGAGAGCATGGGGATGATAAAATAATGCATAAAGATTATCAAAATAAGCGCAAATAAGCATTACTTTTCATCAACACAAAAAGAAGCCATAAGAGGATAATGAGGTGGAAAAACCTAAGAAAAATAAGAGGAAAAAGACCTAAATACTACCCCTAAGAGTGACATAAATGTCACTCATCATGGAACCATCCAATTTGCCTTAAAATGGTCAATTTACCAAATCGCAACCTACACTAAATTTGTGAACTCAAGCCTACCACGGACACTTATGACATCATTTAATGGTCATATATGGTTCCAAACGGAATTATATGACCCTAAGATATATCTATTAGGATCTCAAGAATTTTCTCCACGGGGCCCCGTAACCTCAAAAATTCCCCAAAAACCTTGGATAATAGCCTTTAATTTTGGAATTTTTTAACTTTTTTGGCCCGGAAATAAAAAGTCTCAAGATGTTTACCATGGTCCCTATTATCCACCGGGAGTCCAATTGGATGGGTGAAACCATCCAATTTCCCTTAAAACAGTCAATTTACCAATTCGCAACTTGCACCGATTTTGTGAACTCAAGCATACCACGGACATTTATGACTTCATTTAATGGTCATATATGGTTCCAAACTGCATTATATGACCCTAATATGTATGTATCCCCTAGAGTCTCAACAATTTTCACCACCGGGCGCCATAACTTCAAAAATTCCTCAAAAAGCATGGATAATATAGCCTTCAATTTTGGAATTTTTTTTGACTTTTTTCTATCGGAAATAAAAATTGCCGAGATGTTTACCATGGTCCCTAATATCCTCGGGGAGTCCAATTAGGTGGGTGGAACCATCCAATTTTCCTTAAAACGGACAATTTACCAATTCGCAACTTTGCACCGATTTTGTGAACTCAAGCCTACTACGGATATTTATGACATCATTTAATGGTCAAATATGGTTCCAAACGGCATTATATGACCCTAAATTGTATTCCCTATAGTCTAAACACTTTTCGCCACCGGGTCCGTAACCTCAAAAATTTCTCAAAAAGCGTGGATAATAGCCTTCAATTTTGGAATGTTTTGACCTTTTTTTGCCCGGAAATAAAAATTGCCGAGATGTTTACCATGGTCCCTAATACCCTCCGGGAGTCCAATTAGGTGGGTGGAACCATCCAATTTGCCTTATAATGGTCAATTTACCAATTCGCAACTTTGCACTGATTTTGTGAACTCAAGCCTACCACGGACATTTATGACATCATTTAACGGTCATATATGGTTCCAAACGACATTATATGACCCTAAGATGTATCCCCTAGGATTTCAACAATTTTCACCACCGGGCTCCGTAACTTAAAAAATTCCTCAAAAAACATGGTGATAATAGCCTTCAATTTTGGAATTTTTTTTGACTTTTTTCTATCGGAAATAAAAATTGTCGAGATGTTACCATGGTCCCTAATACCCTCGAAGAGCCCAATTGGGTGGGTGAAATCATCCAATTTTCCTTGAAATGGTCAATTTACCAATTTGCAACTTGCACCGATTTTGTGAACTCAAGCCTACCAAGGACATTTATGAGATCATTTAATGGTCATATATGGTACCAAACAGCATTACATGACCCTAAGATGTTTGTATCCCCTAGGGTCTTAACAATTTTCGCCACCGGGCGCCGTAACTTCAAAAATTCCTCAAAAAGCATGGAGATAATAGCCTTCAATTTTGGAATTTTTTTGACTTTTTTCTATCGAAAATAAAAATTTCCGAGATGTTTACCATGGTCCCTAATACTCTTGGGGAGTCTAATTAGGTGGGTGGAACCATCCAATTTGCCTTAAAACAATCAATTTACCAATTCGCAAATTGCGAAGATTTTGTGAATTCAAGCCTACCATGGACATTTATGACATCATTTAATGATCATATATGGTTCCAAACAACATTATATGACCCTAAGATGTATTCCCTAAAGTCTCAACACTTTTCGCCACCGGGCCCCGTAACCTCATAAATTCCTCAAAAAGCGTGTATAATAGCCTTCAATTTTTGAATTTTTTGACCTTTTTTGCCCAGAATAAAAAATTGCCGAGACATTTACCATGGTCCCTAATATCCTCCGGGAGTCCAATTAGGTGGGTGGAACCATCCAATTTGCCTTATAACTGTCAATTTACCAATTCGCAACTTTGCACCGATTTTGTAAACTCAAGTCTACCACGGACATTTATGACATCATTTAAAGGTCATATTGGGTTCCAAACATCATTATATGACCCTAAAATATATCCCCTTGGGTCTCAATACTTTTCGTCACCGGGCGCCGTAACTTAAAAAATTCCTCAAAAAGCATGGATAATAGCCTTCAATTTTGGAATTTTTTTTACTTTAATCTATCGGAAATAAAAATTGCCGAGAAGTTTACCATGGTCCCTAATACCCTCGGGGAGTCCAATTGGGTGGGTGAAACCATCCAATTTTCCTTAAAACAGTCAATTTACCAATTTGCAACTTGCACAAATTTTATGAACTCATGCATACCACGGACATTTATGCCTTCATTTAATGGTCATATATGGTTCCAAACGGCATTATATGACCATAAGATGTATGTATCCCCTAGGGTCTCATAAAATTTCGCCACCGGGAACCGTAACTTCAAAAATTCCTCAAAACGCATGTAGCCTTCAATTTTGGAAATTTTTTGACTTTTTTCTATCGTAAATAAAAATTGCCGAGATGTTTACCATGGACCCTAATACCCTCGGGGAGTCCAATTAGGTGGGTGGAACCATCCAATTTTCCTTAAAACAGTCAATTTACCAATTCGCAAGTTGCACCGGTTTTGTGAACTCAAGCCTACCGAGGACATTTATGACATCATTTAATGATCATATATGGTTCCAAAATAAATCATATGACCCTAAGATGTATTCCCTAGAGTCTCAACACTTTTCGCCACCGGGCCCCATAACCTCAAAAAATCCTCAAAAAGCGTGGATAATAGACTTCAATTGTGGATTTTTTTTTGACCTTTTTTTGCCCGAAAATAAAAATTGCCGAGACGTTTACCATGGTCCCTAATACCTTCCGGGAGTCCAATTAGGTGGGTGGAACCATCCAATTTGCCTTAAAATGGTCAATTTACCAATTCGCAACTTTGCACCGATTTTGAGAACTAAAGCCTACCACGGACATTTATGACATCATTTAATGGTCATATATGGTTCCAAACGGCATTATATGACCCTAAGATGTATCTCCTAAGGTCTCAAAACTTTTCACCACCGGCCCCAATAACTTCAAAAAATTCCTCAAAAAGCGTGGATTTCTCAAAAATTCCTCAAATAGCCTTCAATTTTGGAATTTTTTTTGACTTTTTCTATCGGAAATGAAAATTGCCGAGATGTTTACCATGGTCCCTAATACTCTCGGCAGTCTAATTAGGTGGGTGGAACCATCCAATTTGCCTTAAAACAGTCAATTTACCAATTCGCAAATTGCGAAGATTTTGTGAATTCAAGCGTACCGTGGACATTTATGACATCATTTAATGATCATATATGGTTCCAAACAACATTATATGACCCTAAGATGTATTCCCTAGAGTCTCAACACTTTTCGCCACCGGGCCACGTAAGCTCAAAAATTCCTCAAAAAGCGTGGATAATAAGCCTTCTATTTTGGAATTTTTTGACCTTTTTTTGCCTAGAAATAAAAATTGCCGAGACGTTTACCATGGTCCCTAATACCCTCCGGGAGTCCAATTAGGTGGGTGGAACCATCCAATTTTCCTTATAACGGTCAATTTACCAATTCGCAACTTTGCACCGATTTTGTGAACTCAAGTCTACCACGGACATTTATGACATCATTTAAAGGTCATATTGGGTTCCAAACGGCATTATATGACCCTAAAATGTATCCCCTAGGGTCCCAACACTTTTCGTCACCGGGCGCCGTAACTTAAAAAATTCCTCAAAAAGCATCGATAATAGCCTTCAATTTTCGAATTTTTTTTTTTACTTTAATCTATCGGAAATAAAAATTGCCGAGAAGTTTACCATGGTCCTTAATACCCTCGGGGAGTCCAATTGGGTGGGTGAAACCATCCAATTGCCTTAAAACGGTCAATTTATTATTTCGCAACTTGCACCGATTTGTGAACTCAAGCCTACCACGGACATTTATGACATCAATTAATGGTCACATATGGTTCCAAACGGCATTACATGACCCAACGATGTAACCCATAGGGTCTCAAAACTTTTCGCCACCGGGCCCATAAGGTCAAAAATTCCATAAAAAAGTGGATAATAGCCTTCGATTTTTAAATTTTTTTACTTATTTCGCCCGGAATCTATAATTCCTGAGATTTTTACCATTGTCCCTAATACTCTGCGGGTGTCCAATTAGGTGGGTGGAACCATCCAATTTGCCTTAAAACAGTCAATTTACCAATTCGCAACTTGCACCGATTTTGTGAACTCAAGCCTACCATGGGCATTTATGACATCATTTAATGGTCATATATGGTTCCAAACGACATTATATGACCCTAAGATGTATTCCCTAGAGTATCAACACTTTTCGCCACCGGGCCCCGTAATCTCAAAAATTTCTCAAAAAGCGTGGATAATAGCCTTCAATTTTGGAATTTTTTGACCTTTTTTTGCCCGGTAATAAAAATTTCCGAGACGTTTACATGGTCCCTAATACCTTCCATGAGTCCAATTAGGTGGGTGGAACCATCTAATTTTCCTTAAAACAATCAATTTACCAATCCGCAATTAACACCGATTTTGTGAACTCAAGCCTACCACAGACATTTATGATATCATTTATTGGTCATATATGGTTCCAAACGGCCTTATATGACCCTAAGATTTATCCCCTAGGGTCTCAACACTTTTCGCCACCGGGCCCCTTAACCTCAAAAATTCCTCAAAAAGCATGGATAATAGCCTTCAATTTTGGATTTTTTTGACCTTTTTTCGCCCAAAAAAAAATTGGTGAGATGTTTACCATGGTCTCTAATATTCTCCGGGAGTCCAATTCGGTGGAACCATCCAATTTGCCTTAAAACGATTAATTTACCAATTCGCAACTTGCACCGATTTTGTGAACTCAAGCCTACCACGGACATTTATGACATTATATAATGGTCATTTATGGTTCCAAACGCCCAAGGAAGAAACCCACGCCCATCATGAAACCCCATGCCGAAGCTCAAACCCCACGCCCAAGGAAGAACCCCACGCCCTAGGAGAAACCCCACACCTACTGTATCAACCCTACGCCCAAAACTCAAACCCCACGCCTACTGTATCAACCCCACGCCCAATGAAGAACCCCACGCCCTAGAAAGAAACCCCACGCCCAATGAAAAAACTCCTGCCCAAGGTAAAACCCGACGCCCAAGATGAAACCCCACGCCCTAGGAGAAACCCCACGCCGAAGCTCAAACCCCACGCCAAGGAAGAACACCACGCCCATCATGAAACCCCACACCCTAGGAGAAACCCCAAGCCTAATGTATCAAACCTACGCCCAAAACTCAAACCCCACACCCAATGAAGAAACACCACCCCCAAGATCAAACTCCACGCCCAAGCTCAAACCCCACGCCAAAGATGAAACCCCACGCCTAAGATAAAATTCCACGCCCAAACTCCAACCCCAATCCTAATCTCATACCCCACGCCCTAGGAAGAAACCCCGCGCCGTTACTCAAACCCCAAGCCTAAAGAGAGGACCCCACGCCCAAGGAATAACCCCACACCTAAGAGGGACCCCACGCCTAAACTCAAACCCCACGCCCAAGGAATAACCCCACGCCCATCCTGACACTCCACGTCTAATGTATCAACCCTACGCCCATCTTGAAACCCCACGCCTAAGCTCAAAACCCACGCTTAAAGAGGGACCCCAGGTCCAAGAAAGAACCCCACTCCCAAGGATGAAACCCCACGCCCATCTTGAAACCCCACGCCCAAGGAAAACCCCTAAATGAACCAACCTCACGCCCTAGAACCAACCCCACGCCAACAAACCAACCCCCACGCCCAACCAACCGACCCCACACCCAACTAATAAGCCCCACGCCTTAGGGAGGACCCCATGTCTGAGGGACACCACGCTTATATAGGGGCGGGGCCAATGCCCAAGGAAACCCCACGCTCATAGAGGGACCCTACGCAATACTTCTTTTGGGGTGCTCAAAGTTTCCGAGGATAGTACTCTTTATGCCCTAGATGAACAGAACAATATCTTTTGGTAATCAAATATATCTAATGATCAAGCAAATAATTCAGTAGCTCAGCTTTTAGATATTCTGCTTTCAAATGCTATTGGGGAGACAATCTAGCAGAGTTTGGAACATCCTTCACACAGATTTTAGATATTCTGCTTTCAAATGCTATTGGGGAGACAATCTAGCAGAGTTTGGAACATCCTTCACACTCATTGTTGCCATCAATGCATGTTGATGTGCATAGTAGCTCAGCTTTTAGATATTGAAAATCTTATTCTTCTTTCAAATGCTACTGGGGAGACAATCTAGTAGAGTTTGGAAATTCAACTTAGGTAATATTCCTTGAAACCTTCCTGAATTTTTCACTTTAGATGGTGATCCCAGCTATAAGATCAAACTCAATTTTCCTCCAATGTGTCTGCAAATTCCTGACTGACTATAAAAGGTAATAACCCGGGTTATTACCTTGTCTCTAACAAGGTGATTCCTTACTGATGGGAAAATCCTAAGTGGAATAGCCAGTTGTGGCCAAATTTATAATTTTTTTCTTCCTCAACTCTTTAATAACTTCCATTGTGCGCCGTGCGTCGGATGGCGAGGACGGACACAACTCGTGGTATGATGTTGCTCGTTGGGCCTCTCGGGGGAGTGGGGAGGGGGGTTCGAGCGAGCCCGATGTCCCCGTAAGGGCGTTTGAGGGCTAACGTTGGACAACAGGACTTGCTGAACCCTTTAGATAATTCATTTTGGTCGATGAATCCTTTCGGGTATGGGGGTACTCGTTGAATGACGGAGACTCGGATTGGGCAAATGTCGAGGATAGGTGCTCTAGGATCCCTTGTGATCAACTACCCTCAGTCCCTCAGTCCCGAGAGGGTGTCTTACATGTCTAACCATCAGTCCCTTGTCGTTGGATTTGTCCCTTGTTCACGGGGTCCCGAACTTGTCGGTGCGGACCTCGCAACTGCCGCTTGCATGTCCGACACACTATAATATGACTGTCGCCACCCGCTCGCCAAAGTCTTCACCCCCATTATGGGTGTCTCACATGTCTAACCCTCGCACTGCAGTCAAGTAGTAAAATGTAAATGCCACAATATATAATGTGCATAATACATTAGCTAATATTTTTGGAATTTGAGACATCATAGGTATAGCATTAATAAACACTAAATGGGCCTGATTCATTTTGAAGAACTATAATGTCAAGCTGCTTGGGCCTAATAAACTTCTTTATGAATAGAAAACTATTAATTGTTAATGACATATACAAACACATATTCAAAAACAATTTTACTTAAGCGCTCATTCTAAACTTACTTGGCGCCATTGGTTATGAAACTTTATCATTACATTATTAAATACTCCAATTAACATACCGTATTATATTTTTAAAAAAATATGAAAAAGGTATGTGTTCAACATTTCAACGTGAGAAGCCCATTACTTAGTGAGAGACAAAGTTAAAGAGGCAAAGTTGTAAGAAACAATTTATTCCAATTTCCATAAAATAATTTGATCCAATTTCCCAGAAAATAATTTGATCCATTTTCCGCATAAAACATAAAAAAATATCCGCATAAAACATTTAATAAAAAAGAAAAAAAAAGTATCCGCTATAAAATCCATACATCATCATCATAAATCATCATCATCATACATCAGTACATCACCATCATCATACATCATTATCATCATCAGCAGCAGCAGCAACATCCTCAGCAATTATCATCATCTAAAAATAACCATGATCATGATTAGTTATGATAACCATGATGCCTAAGAATTCAGGCTTACAAGAACGTTAATCAAGATTAATTGATCCTCAATTTCAAACAAATTAGAACTTTAGAAACAAATTATTGTGGGTTGTGAATGAAATGTAACAAATGGATCTGCAAATGGAGTATCAAAGCCCTGTATAATCACATGAGACCTCAATCCCCTAAAGTGCCATGGAGAAGACTGGTGGAATAATAAGGCACCTAACAATTTGTAATCCCCCGTATTTTTAAATATTTTATAAATGAAAATTTAATTTAATTATAATATTTATTTGTTATTTTTCATAATTTAATTTCAAAATTTTTAAATTTTTAATCTGGGTCGAAAATTATTTGAACAAATTATTTTATGCACCTTTATTCTACAATTTATGTCCAATCACACAAGCCTAACCCATTTGTTTACTTAATCGACCAATTATTTTTATGAGGCCCAATCTTCCTATTTACCCTACAATTCTCTCCTATAAATACCCCACGAATCCCCAAAAATTTCTCACACAAAAAGGTTAGTCTTATTTTCTTTCTCCTTTGTTTTATTAATTGGTGTAATTATAATTATTGATTTATGGGTTTTAATTTTCTTGTTTAAAATTAATTTAATTAGTATTAAATTGTATTTTGATGATTAAACTTTATAATTTCAGATTTTATAAGTGTCAAAATTTTCATATTTTGTAAATTTTATAACCTAGGGTTTTTAATTATTGAAAATTATGATTTTAGGGGTTTTTTGAACTTGATTTAGGGCTTTTATAGTAATGATGTTTTGAAATTTTTGTGATTATAACTAATGATTATTTTAACTTATTTCCAGATAATTTTGAACACTTAAATTCGGGTTTTAATTTTTAGATTTCCGTTCGTTAATATTAATCCCGTTTTAATCCCGATCAAGTTCTAAACTCATCCGAGTTTGATGAAAAAGTAGTGTTTTTCATGTGGCCAAATTTAGCCTCTAAATATGATTTTTGGCAGTTTTTGATTTTAACAAAGTTTTTTTTATACTTAAAATATTATCCTTGAGTCTGATTGATAAAATTAATTATGTTTAAAGTTAATTAAGCATAAATATATGTTTTTATTGAAGTTTTAAGTGCTGGAAATAGTTTCTAAGTACTACTTTTGATGTTTTATACAGAGGGTTTAATCACCCATTAAAAAGGGAAATTATTAAGGGTTTTAAAATAATTTTCAGATATTTATTGAACTTTAAACTTACTGTAATTTCATGTATAAGAGTGTATTTTAAGGTTTTTATGAAGAAAATTCAAAGAACTATATATAAGCCTTTAATTTTAACTAAAGGGAAGGTTTTAAAGTGTTGTTTGATCTAGATTTTGAAGGTTTTAAAGTAAGTTAGTATTGCTGTAAATTTGATTGATTGGGTATTGATTGAGATGTTATTATTTGGTTTAGGAGAGGAGTTTATTGAAGTTGATTTCTAGTTAGTAAAGTGGCATACCAATTCGTTTATTCAAGGTACGTACAAGTTACGAAACCTTGCTTGTAGGTGCATGTTTAAGGACGGATCGAGAACTTAGTATCATGTATAGGGTTGACTGGGTTAAATTGTTTGGTTATACATTGTGAATTTCAAATGATGTGCACTATTTTATATTGCAAGTATTATTTGTGATCTAATTATGCAAGGTGCGCTTAGAGGCAAATGTGTGTGATTGGTGTAAAGATTAATTTATTACTCATTCATGATTATGCAAACAGGATGAGTAAAGGAAGAATTTCAGTCTTATAAGACGAGGTTAAGGTTTTGGGGTGCCTTATGCACTCAAGGTGTTTATGCACCGAGGTAGTTAAAAGAATAAATAATAAATGTTGCTTGTCACTAATAAATCAAGAATTGAAATTGGAAAGTTGTTTTACTTAATTGAATTGATATTGGATTGATCGTATTGTTTTCATATGAGTCACCACCAAGTCTAAACCTGTAAATCACGTAAAGTGCAAGATGGATGAGCAATAAAACTCTGGATTGGTGCATTTCTGGAGTAATGACAATCAGGGGTTGGGGTACACGGGGTATTATCAGTGTACTTTTATCGAGGCCGTCTTATCTAAGAGTCTCCTATTTCAAATATTTTTTAAAAAACTAGGAGTTAGGTGAGATCTCATACTAACTACGGTCACTGAGTCGCGCCCGTGGTCTTTGGATGTTTATTGATGTTTCCGAAAGGAGGCATGGGGTTTTTTTTATTGATGTTCCAAATGGAGCATGGGTTGGACAACCTTGTCTATTGCGTAATCCAATGAATAAAAATAATGATTTACCTATTTTTAATTAATGGAGTCTTAGTAATATAAATAGTTGAGTCGTGTGTTGAGTTTATAATTTAATGATGCATGATGATTGATTATTAGTAGCATGTTATGGATTTCTTATTTGTTTCGCAGCTTGTATGTAGTCAACTTTGCTGATTGCGTGCTTTTGTGTGTGTCTTTCTTTGGTCATGGCCTTCGCCTTTCAATGAACCTGTGACGATCCAATTTCTACACATGTAATATTGGGGAGCAGATTAACCACAGGTTCTTACACATGCAGCATTCGCATCAGGGTTGTGGGATTTTATGTGGAGAGTTGGTTATTATTCGCAGTTTATTTCTTTTCATAAGTTTGAATTTATTTAAACTCTAGTTTTATTTATTTACTACATTTAAGGGGTTTTGAATAAGGGCCTTAATGGTTCCAAGTTGTATGATTTAATTTGGTTTTGGGTATTGGTTTTGAAACTTATTTATAACTGAGTTAGTTTTTCCGCTGCTAATTTCTGATATAGCCTTAACGTTTGAACACGTGGCGGTAGCACGCCAGTAATTCTCTTGGATTTTGTTCAGGGTATTTACATGTTTTAAGAGAGAATTATTGGGGTGTTACACAATTACAGTTGGGTGCTCAAAAGAATCATGAAATGTAGAGAGTTGGGTCCATACTTTGTTTGGACCTTGCTTGTTCCTTCTGTTTCAAAGGTGTACTGCTGGGAAAACAGATCAAAGGGGGTTGGTTTCTCTATGTAGGGGGTTGCTGGTCACGTCAGTGGATTCAACTGATGCCTGTGGTTTTGGTTATGGTCTAATGACCTGCAGTAGGTGGTTTTTTTTTGGGGGGGGGGGTCTGCAGACTGGGATTTAAATCTGCAGATGGGGTTGTTGTTTTCTGCTGCTGGGTGGTGTAGCAGCAGCAGGGGTAGGCATCATGCTAACGACAACAGTGGTTGAGCTGCAGTGGTTGTGTTGGCAGGTGCTACACAGGTTGTGGTCAGCTTGGTGGAGGTGAGTTAGACTATAGCAGCTTGGATATGGCTGTTAATCCAGGTTCAATTAGCTGTGGGTTTTTGAAAGGTTCGGCTTTTCAGAGCCTTGTTTACTATCATGCTTGATGTGATGCTTGTTTTGATGTTGTGCTATGGTGGAAGCAATTATGCAGCCTGTGGTTCTTTTCTAAACATGTGTTTGAGTGATTTTGGTTCCTGAAGTCTCACTTAGTTTTCATTAATCAAACATGACCATCAACATTTTGTAATTTCTAACACATAAAACATCATATATTTCACAAAAAATCAGACATAAGAATCATACACAAAAATCAATATTGACCCTAACGAGGATCCTAATGATGATTTCTAATCTGTAATCTAAACAAAATACATAGTACTCCTAATACCCTCTGGTAGTCCAATTAGGTGGGTGGAACCACCTAATTGGCCTTAAAACGATCAAATTAGCAATTCGCAATTTGCACCGATTTTGTGGACTCAAGCCTACCATGGACATTTAAGACATCATATAATGATTATATATGGTTTCAAACGGCATTATATGAACCTAAGATGTATACCCTAGGGTCTCAACACTTTTCGGCACCGAGCCCCGTAACCTCAAAAATTCCTCAAAAAGCGTGGATAATAGCCTTTAATTTTAAAAAAATTTGACTTTTATTAGCCTGGAAATAAAAATTGCCAAGATGTTTACCATGGTCCCTAATACTCTCCGGAAGTCCAACTAGGTGGGTGGAACCATCCAATTTTCCTTAAAACGTTCAACTTACCAATTCGCACTAATTTTGTGAACTCAAGCCTACCACGGACATTTATGACATCATTTAATGGTCATATATCGTTCCAAACGGCATTATATGACCCTAAGATGTATCTCCTAGGGTCTCAACACTTTTTGCCACCGGCCCCAATAACCTCAAAAATTCCTCAAAAAGCGTGGATTATAGCCTTCAATTTTGGAATTTTTTGACCTTTTTACACCCCGAAATAAAACTTTCCGAGATGTTAGATATGGTCCCTAATACCCTCCGGGAATCCAATTGAGTGGGTGGAACCATCCAATTTGTCTTAAAACTATCAATTTACCAATTCGCAACTTGCACGGATTTTGTTAACTCAAGCCTACTATGGACATTTATGACATCATTTAATGGTCATATATGGTTCCAAACGAAATTATATGATCCTAACATGTATTCCCTAGAGTCTCAACACTTTTCGCCATTGGGCCCCGTAACCTCAATAATTCCTCAAAAAGCGTGGATAATAGCCTTCAATTTTAGAATTTTTTGACCTTTTTTCGCCCGGAAATAAAAATTGCCGAGATGTTTCCCATGGTCCCTAATACGCACCGGCATTCCAATTAGGTGGGTGGAACCATCCAATTTTCCTTAAAACAATCAATTACCAATTCGCAACTTACTCCGATTTTGTGAACTCAAGCCTACCACGGATATTTATGACATCATTTAATGGTCATATATAATTAAAAACAACATTATATGACCTAAGATGTATCCCTTAGGGTCTCAACACTTTTCGCCACCGGCCCCAATAACCTTAAAAATTCCTCAAAAAGCGTGGATAATAGCCTTCTATTTTGGAATTTTTTGACCTTTTTTTGCCCGAAAATATTAAATGCCGAGATGTTTACCATGGTCCGTAATACGCACCGGGAGTCCAATTAGGTAGATGGAACCATCCAATTTTCCTTAAAATAGTCAGTTTACCAATTCGCAACTTGCACCGATTTTGTGAACTCAAGCCTACCACGGATATTTATGACATCATTTAATGGTCATATATGATTCCAAACAACAATATATGACCTAAGATGTATCCCCTAGGGTCTGAATACTTTTCGCCACCGGCACCAATAACCTTAAAATTTCTCAAAAAGTGTGGATAATAGCCTTCAATTTTAGAATTCTTTGACCTTTTTTCGCCCAGAAATAAAAATTGTCGAGATGTTTTCCATTGTCCCTAATGCGCACCGGGAGTCAAATTAGGTGGGTGGAACCATGCAATTTGCCTTAAAACAGTCAATTTACCGATTCGCAACTTGCATCGATTTTGTAAACTCAAGCCTACCATGGACATTTATGACATCATGTAATGGTCATATTGAAGGAGTTATGTCTTCTTCAAGTGCAATTACTAGATATATAAATGGATCAAATTATGGAGATAATTAAGTTCGTACATTTGGGTCGTCGTTTTGCCATAGCTAAAGGTACTAACGATCTTTGGACTAGTAAAATAGCCCAAAGCCCAATTGGACGGATCCTATAAGGTCACACAAAGGGGCTAGATCGAGCATTAGAGGACGAGGCCCAACATGGGCCTCATCACTCTAGGTGGCCGGCCATATGGAGTGGACAAGGAATTCGTTCCCTAGTCTAATTATAATGAGATTATAAATAGACTAGGTGCCTAGGTTTGCAGCAGGTAAGCAATTAACTGATCAGTGTGATCAAACCCTAATTAGCAAACACGAAACCCAATCCCTCTCATAGTCCTCTCTCTCTCACGGCTCTCTCCTCCTCCTAGGTGCCGGTGGTGTGTCGCAGTGGTGGTGGTTCGTGCGGTGGTCGGTTGTCCATAAAGGTGGTGATCGCGGTTTTCCTCAATCACTCGACCAATTTAGTATTGGTGGACGGCTCATTCGAATATCGTGGACTAAGTAGAGGAGCAATTCTAGGGGCTCTATTCTCTCCCTGATTTGCCTGTCGAATAGCTTCGTGGAATTCACGCGTCAAAAGTATGATTATGTGTCTTGTGTGTTATGCATGTGATTCTTGGGATTGGTACTTGTTTGAATATGATTCATATTATTTCCGCTGCGTAGTACCTATAAACTCCTACACATATATGATTCCAAACAACAATATATGACCTAAAATGTATCCCCTAGGGTCTGAATACTTTTCGCCACCGGCACCAATAACCTTAAAATTTCTCAAAAAGTGTGGATAATAGCCTTCAATTTTAGAATTCTTTGACCTTTTTTCGCCCAGAAATAAAAATTGTCGAGATGTTTTCCATTGTCCCTAATGCGCACCGGGAGTCAAATTAGGTGGGTGGAACCATGCAATTTGCCTTAAAACAGTCAATTTACCGATTCGCAACTTGCATCGATTTTGTAAACTCAAGCCTACCATGGACATTTATGACATCATGTAATGGTCATATTGAAGGAGTTATGTCTTCTTCAAGTGCAATTACTAGATATATAAATGGATCAAATTATGGAGATAATTAAGTTCGTACATTTGGGTCGTCGTTTTGCCATAGCTAAAGGTACTAACGATCTTTGGACTAGTAAAATAGCCCAAAGCCCAATTGGACGGATCCTATAAGGTCACACAAAGGGGCTAGATCGAGCATTAGAGGACGAGTCCCAACATGGGCCTCATCACTCTAGGTGGCCGGCCATATGGAGTGGACAAGGAATTCGTTCCCTAGTCTAATTATAATGAGATTATAAATAGACTAGGTGCCTAGGTTTGCAGCAGGTAAGCAATTAACTGATCAGTGTGATCAAACCCTAATTAGCAAACACGAAACCCAATCCCTCTCATAGTCCTCTCTCTCTCACGGCTCTCTCCTCCTCCTAGGTGCCGGTGGTGTGTCGCAGTGGTGGTGGTTCGTGCGGTGGTCGGTTGTCCATAAAGGTGGTGATCGCGGTTTTCCTCAATCACTCGACCAATTTAGTATTGGTGGACGGCTCATTCGAATATCGTGGACTAAGTAGAGGAGCAATTCTAGGGGCTCTATTCTCTCCCTGATTTGCCTGTCGAATAGCTTCGTGGAATTCACGCGTCAAAAGTATGATTATGTGTCTTGTGTGTTATGCATGTGATTCTTGGGATTGGTACTTGTTTGAATATGATTCATATTATTTCCGCTGCGTAGTACCTATAAACTCCTACACATATATGATTCCAAACAACAATATATGACCTAAAATGTATCCCCTAGGGTCTGAATACTTTTCGCCACCGGCACCAATAACCTTAAAATTTCTCAAAAAGTGTGGATAATAGCCTTCAATTTTAGAATTCTTTGACCTTTTTTCGCCCAGAAATAAAAATTGTCGAGATGTTTTCCATTGTCCCTAATGCGCACCGGGAGTCAAATTAGGTGGGTGGAACCATGCAATTTGCCTTAAAACAGTCAATTTACCGATTCGCAACTTGCATCGATTTTGTAAACTCAAGCCTACCATGGACATTTATGACATCATGTAATGGTCATATTGAAGGAGTTATGTCTTCTTCAAGTGCAATTACTAGATATATAAATGGATCAAATTATGGAGATAATTAAGTTCGTACATTTGGGTCGTCGTTTTGCCATAGCTAAAGGTACTAACGATCTTTGGACTAGTAAAATAGCCCAAAGCCCAATTGGACGGATCCTATAAGGTCACACAAAGGGGCTAGATCGAGCATTAGAGGACGAGGCCCAACATGGGCCTCATCACTCTAGGTGGCCGGCCATATGGAGTGGACAAGGAATTCGTTCCCTAGTCTAATTATAATGAGATTATAAATAGACTAGGTGCCTAGGTTTGCAGCAGGTAAGCAATTAACTGATCAGTGTGATCAAACCCTAATTAGCAAACACGAAACCCAATCCCTCTCATAGTCCTCTCTCTCTCACGGCTCTCTCCTCCTCCTAGGTGCCGGTGGTGTGTCGCAGTGGTGGTGGTTCGTGCGGTGGTCGGTTGTCCATAAAGGTGGTGATCGCGGTTTTCCTCAATCACTCGACCAATTTAGTATTGGTGGACGGCTCATTCGAATATCGTGGACTAAGTAGAGGAGCAATTCTAGGGGCTCTATTCTCTCCCTGATTTGCCTGTCGAATAGCTTCGTGGAATTCACGCGTCAAAAGTATGATTATGTGTCTTGTGTGTTATGCATGTGATTCTTGGGATTGGTACTTGTTTGAATATGATTCATATTATTTCCGCTGCGTAGTACCTATAAACTCCTACACATATATGATTCCAAACAACAATATATGACCTAAAATGTATCCCCTAGGGTCTCAACACTTTTCGCCACCGGCCCTAATAACCTTAAAAATTCCAAAAAAAACGTGGATAATAACCTTCAATTTTGGAATTTTTTGACTTTCTTTTGCCCCGAAATAAAAATTGACGAGAGGTTTACCGTGGTCCTTAATACGCACCGGGAGTCCAATTAAGGTGTGGAACCATCCAATTTACCCTAAAACAGTCAATTTACCAATTTGCAACTTGCACCAATTTTGTGAACTCAAGCCTACCACGGACATTTATGACATCATTTAATAGTCATATATGATTCCAAACAACAATATATGACCTAAAATGTATCCCCTAGGGTCTGAACACTTTTCGCCACCGGCCCCAATAACCTTAAAAATTCCTCAAAAAGCGTGGTTAATAGCCTTCAATTTTGGAATTTGTTGAATTTTTTTCGCCTGGAAATAAAAATTGCCGAGATGTTTACCATGCTCCCTAATACTCTCCGGGAGTCCAATTTAGTGGGTGAAACCATCCAATTTGCCTTAAAACGGTCAATTTTCGAATTCGCAACTAGTAGTGATTTTGTGAACTCAAGCCTACCACAGACATTTATGACATCATTTAATGGTCATATATGATCCCAAACAACAATATATGACCTAAGATGTATCCCCTAGGGTCTCAACACTTTTCGCCACCGGCCCCAATAACCTTAAAAATTCCTCAAAAAGCGTGGATAATAGCCTTCAATTTTGGAATTTTTTGACATTTTTGCCCGGAAATAAAAATTTCCGAGATGTTTACCATGGTCCCTAATACGCACCGGGATTCCAATTAGGTGGGTGGAACCATCCAATTTGCCTTAAAAAAGTCAATTTACCAATTTGCAACTTGCACTGATATTGTGTACTCAAGCCTACCACGGACATTTATGACATCATTTAATGGTCAAATATGATTCCAAACATCATTATATGACCTCTAGGGTCTAAACACTTTTCGCCACCGGCCCCAATAACCTTAAAAATTTCTCAAAAAACGTGGATAATAGCCTTCAATTTTGGATTTTTTTTACCTTTTTTCACCCGGAAATAAAAATTGCTGAGATGTTTACCATGGTCCCTAATACGCACCGGGAGTCCAATTAGGTGGGTGGAACCATCCAATTTTCCTTAAAACATTCAATTTACCAATCGCAACTTGCACCGATTTATGAACTCAAGCCTACCACGGACATTTATGACATCATTTAATGGTCATATATGATTCCAAACAACATTATATGACCTAAGATGTATCCCCTAGGGTCTCAACACTTTTCACCACCGGCCCCAATAACCTTATAAATTCCTCAAAAAGCGTGGATAATAGCCTTCAATTATGGAATTTTTTGACCTTTTTACGCCCGGAAATAAAAATTGTCCAGATGTTTACTATGGTCACAAATAACCTCCGGGAGTCCAATTGAGTGGGTTGAAACATCTAATTTGCCTTAAAACTATCAATTTCCCAATTCGCAACTTGCACCGATTTTGTTAACTCAAGCCTACCATGGACATTTATGACATTATTTAATGGTCATATATGGTTCCTAACGACATTATATGACCCTAAAATGTATTCCCTAGAGTATCAACACTTTTCGCCATCAGGCCTCGTAACCTCAAAAATTCCTCAAAAGCATGGATAATAGCCTTAAATTTTGGAATTCTTTGAACTTTTTTTGCCCGGAAATATAAATTGCTGAGATGTTTACCATGGTCACTAATACGCACCGGGAGTCCAATTAGGTGGGTGGAACCATCCAATTTGCCTCAAAATAATCAATTTACCAATTCGCAACTTGCACCGATTTTGTGAACTCAATCCTACCACAGACATTTATGACATCATTTAATAGTCATATATGATTCCAAACAACAATATATGACCTAAGATGTATCCCCTAGGGTCTGAAGACTTTTAGCCACCGGCCCCAATAACCTTAAAAATTCCTCAAAAAGCGTGGATAATAGCCTTCAATTTTGGAATTTTTTGACCTTTAATTGCTCGGAAATAAAAATGGCCGAATTGTTTACCATGGTCCCTAATACACACCGGGAGTCCAATTAGGTGGGTGGAACCATCCAATTTGCCTTAAAACAGTCAATTTACCAATTTGCAACTTGCACTGATATTGTGAACTCAAGCCTACCAAAGACATTTATGACATCATTTAATGGTCATATATGATTCCAAATAACATTATATGACCTCTAGCGTCTGAACACTTTTCTCCACCGGCCCCAATAACCTTAAAAATTTCTCAAAAAGCGTGGATAATAACCTTCAATTTTGGATTTTTTTGACCTTTTTTCACCCGGAAATAAAAATTGCCGAGATGTTTATCATGGTCCCTAATATGCACCGGGAGTCCAATTAGGTGGGTGGAACCATCCAATTTGCCTAAAAACAATCAATTTACCAATTCGCAACTTGCACCGATTTTGTGAACTCAATCCTACCACAGACGTTTATGACATCATTTAATGGTCATATATGATTCCAAACAACAATATATGAGCTAAGATGTATCCCCTAGGGTCTGAAGACTTTTAGCCACCGGCCCTAATAACCTTAAAATTTCATCATAATCGTGGATAATAGCCTTCAATTTTGGAATTTTTTGACCTTTTATTGCCCGGAAATAAAAAGGCCGAATTGTTTACCACGGTCCCTAATATTCTCCGGGAGTCCAATTGAGTGGGTGGAACCATCCAATTTGCCTTAAAACTATCAATTTATCAATTCGCAACTTGCACCGATTTTGTTAACTTAAGCCTACCATGGACATTTATGACATCATTTAATGGTCATATATAGTTCCAAACTGTAGGGAATTATAGGTACTACGCAGCGGAAATAATCATGATTCATATTCATACAGTACCTAATCCCAAGATCTAATGCATAACACATAAAGAACATATAATCGTACCTTTGAAGCGTGATTCCACGTGCGATCGAGCAAGAACAATGGGAGATGAACCCCAAGCGTGATTCCTCTACTTGGTCCACGGGCACAGATTAAGACCTCCACTAATGCTAGTTAGTTGCAGTTGAACCCTTCAATTGACCTTCTATGGAGAAGTGCGAGCAACGAACCACCATGAACCACCACGAACCACCACACGTGCCACCAAGGTGGCCGGCCGTACGGACGAGGGGAGGAGAGAGAAAGTCGTGTGTTAGAGAGAGGAATTAAGGTCTTTTTGGGATTGGTTGCCTTGATGTCAAAATTCACTGTGTGTGAATTATGACTGCTTGCTCGCAACCCTAGGCATGGATCTTATTTATAGATCTCTTCTCTAAATAAGAGCCCATGTCAAAAGCCCAAAACTTAATTCCAATCTAACTATGCTAGCCCAATCCATTTCATGATTAGTTAATTGCTTATGAGGCCCATTAATGGGCCTCTAACTTGCTTAACCCAATACCCTTGTGTGTGACCTCATAGGATCCATTCTAGCGGGCTTTGGACCATTTGACTAGCCCAAAGATCATCTCTCATAGTCTAGCAACAGATGATGACGCCCCAAGAGAACGAACTTATTATCTCCATAATAGTGATCCTTGATATATCTAGTAATTGCACTTATCGAAGACACAACTCCTTCACAAACGACATTATATGACCCTAACATGTATTCCCTAGAGTCTCAACACTTTTCTCCATCGGGCCCCGTAACCTCAAAAATTCCTTAAAAAGCGTGGATAATAGCCTTCAATTTTGGAATTTTTTTACCTTTGTTTGCCCGACAATAAAAATTGCTGAGATCTTTACCATGGTCCCTAATACCCAACGGGAGTCCAATTAGGTGGGTGGAACCATCCAATTGCCTTAAAACGGTCAATTTACCAATTCGCAACTTGCACCGATTTTGTGAACTCAAGCCTACCACTGCACGGACATTTATGACATCATTTAATGGTCATATATGATTCCAAACAGCATTATATGACCTAAGATGTATCCTCTAGGGTCTCAACACTTTTCCCCACCGGCCCCAATAACCTTAAAAATTCCTCAAAAAGCGTGGATAATAGCCTTCAATTTTGGAATTTTTTGACCTTTTTTCGTCCGTAAATAAAAATTACCGAGATTTTTAGCATGGTCCCAAATACCCTCCGGAAGTCCAATTAGGTGGGCGGAACCATCCAATTTGTCTTAAAACGGTCAAGTTACCAGTTCACAACTTGCACCGATTTCGTGAACTCAAACCTACCACGGACATTTGCTTTCAAAGATTCGATGGTTCACGAGATTCTGTAATTCACACAAAGCATCGCATTTCGCTACGTTCTTCATCGATGCGAGGGCCGAGATATCCGTTGCCGAGAGTCGTTTACTGTTAAATACACTTGGTGCCACCTATACAACCGGTGAACCGGCTGCAGAAGGGCACACTTGTATTTATGTTCCTTGGCGCACGCGCCGGAGAAGATGTCCCACCAAGGGGCTGTTCATATTTACTTATTTTCAGTTCAGTTCAGTTCAGTTCCAATCAGTTTAGTTAAGTTCAGTTCAGTTTTATGCATTTTAATTTTTCAGTTCAGTTCAGTTCAGTTTTTTGCATTTTAATTTTTCAGTTCAGTTCAGTTTAGTTCAGCTCCAATCAGCTCAGTTCAGTTCAGTTCAGTTCAGTTTAGTTCAGCTCAATTCAGTAAATATGAACAGGCCCCAAGGCGGAGCACCTCCCCAACTTGAATATTTAACTTATTCTACGGAGTGATATTTAAAGATATGTCATTGTCTTCCTCAGATGGATCGTAGTCCTCATGGTCCCAATCTGATTATCATATACTTAAAACTAAAAGTAATCATATTCCATAATATGGTTTAGGATTGAGTCATTGGATGTATCATACCAATTATATATCATCATCATGTACTCTTTATAGAACTACAGACGAGAACTTGCTTAGCTTCACTCTACTCTTTGCAAAAACTCTCCAACTTATTAACTACTCCCAAATTCCAAATAATGTACCAAAACGTTTTTTGTTCATGGTTTTTCGATTCCATTTTTGCGTTTATAACTTACACTTTCATTTCTGCTCGATTTTTAGAATAAAATCTAATATTCAATACCGCATATCCTTTTATATAAGGTCACTATAATTTCAAAAATATCTCTTTTTTTTTTTATACTCGGTTAGGAATATAGGAAAATATATTATTGTAATACATTTCCATAGATCTTATGATAGTATTTAGGAGAACATAATATATCTTTGTTATATTTTAAAATAGAATTAGGTTAGGTTTTGATATGGAAATATTATCTTACAAAGAAGTTTAGGGTTTAGAGTATTTACGAATGTTATGTTGCTATTATATAAATAGTCTATTGATGATCAATAAGAATAATAAGTCATTCAATTCTATTCTATTCTATTTCTCTCTAATTTGTCATACTCCGTACTTGTATAAATTATGGGTTGATAATTGTGCCTAGTTTAGTGGAAATGAAAATTTTATTACAGTACTTACTATTTAGGTGTAAAAGATATTTTCTATTTACATATATAAAGTACGTACTTAGTTTTAAAAATTGTTTTTACCGCACTCAAGTCAAATTTTGTAAAAGGAATTGGTGATGAATTAGATTTAGGCCTGTACAAAACTATCTAAGAATCCGAAAATCCGATCCGCAACCGATCCGAATTTTAGGATATCCGATCCGAGTTTTCATTTCGGATCGGATATCCGATCCGAAAAATCGGATATCGAATACAATTTCGGATATTGATTTCTAAATTTTCGGATATCCGATATCCAAAAAATATTGGATATCGGATATCCGAACTGATATCCGATAATTTACAAGGTAAATATTGAAATTAAATATATTTTTATTTTAAAAAATTAAATATTGTTAAAAAAATTAATAATTAATAGACAACCTATTCACTATTCTCGGGTTAAAAAAAAACATATTCAGTACCTTTTACCTTATTCACTTTCTCTCACTAAATTCCTAAAAACCCTAAATTCTTCCCTTTCCCTCTCTACGCTCAGCCACTCAAGGCCTCAAGCTGCCACAAGTCAGGAACTCACGACCACCCCACCCCACCCCACTGCCACAGCGCCACCCCACCCCACCCCACCACCAGTCCACCGCGCTCCAGATCTCCTACTACTCGTATTTGCTCGACTAATCTCCGCCTCTTCGGTATGTAGTTCGAATTCATTGTTTTGATGTTTTTGGTGGTTTGCCTGTCAATTTTATTTTAATATGTGTTGAAAATTTCGTTTTGTTATCTAAATTTCGTTCTATTTGTTGGGAAAATCGGTTGTTTGTTAGATTTTCGATCTACTAGTATTTGTTTGGAATATCGATTTTTTATCTGACTTTTTTCTATCTATTCGTGTTAATTTTTTGTCAAATTATTGTTTGTAGTTTTCTGCTAGTTTATTTGTCATCTTACTCATCTAGTTTTCTATCTATTTGTGTTAATTTTGTTGAATTTTTATTGCTTATTTTCTGAATTTCGTGCTTATTTTTTGTTGCTTATTTTATGAATTTCTTGCTTCTTTGTTAATTTTTGTTCAAATTCTTATTTTCTGACTTTTCTGTTACTGCTTTAGTGCTTTATACTCCTCAACATAATTATGTGAGTTTAAGTTTTTGTTGGAGAATTCAGATTCTTATATTGTAATTGTATGTGAATAATTGTAGGTAAATGGATGAAACCGTTGATATGACAAGTGAGAGTGCCACTCCTTTGAATGAGGAAGGTACACAAATTCCAGAAAATCCAACTCCACAATCTGAACCAGAAGTTCAAGATGTTCCTAATTCAAATAAAAGACCAAACGAAGAAGCTGCTCCAAGTAAAGGTAAAAAAAAACGATCTTGGCTTTGGGAACATTTTGAGAAATTCAATAAAAATGGGGTTGAAAGATCAAAATGCTTGTATTGTAAAATTGATGTTTCTAGTAGCTCTAGACTTGGCACATCTGCTATGAAAAATCACCTTCAAATTTGTAAAGAATACCCCCCTAACATTGATAAGTCACAAAGACGTATTTCTTTACAAAGTGAACAAACTACCAGAGATGATAGTGTTGGTGAAAATGTGGTGGGGGAAAAGAAAGGGAAGTTAGAGTTGTGGAAGTTTAAGCAAGATGATGGTCGTAAAAGTTGTGGAAGTTAGAGTTGTGGAAGTTAGCAATATTCTCTAATGCATATGCACAAACCTACCATTCAAAACAGTATCATCTTTCCACCTTTGAAACCTCCTTTTTAAATATTGAAGTCCTACATCATTTGAGCTTGCATTGTCTACTGTTATGGTTAAGACTCTAGTAATGCCCCACTCAAGCAATCTTTTCTCAACTTCTTTACCAATAACTTCTCATGAGTGACCACTAATTGGACAAAAGTTCAAAAAAAATTTATGTAATTTCCAATTCTGATCAATGAAGTGGGCTGTTAAACACATATAACTCAAATTTTGACAAGATGTCCATGTGTCAGTGGTGAGACAAATACGTGAAGAACACTTACTAAAAAAAAATTTTAGATTTTTCTTTTCATCTACATAGACACGATAACAATCCCTAGCCATAGTAATACGAGAGGGGATGAGAAAGTTTGGTTGGACAACCGACATAAAGTAACGAAAACCCTCACGCTTGGAAAACCTAAATGGCAATTCATCCATTATTATCATTCTTGCAAAAGCTTTACGACCATCATCTTGCTTAAACTTCCACAACTCTAACTTCCCTTTCTTTTCCCCCACCACATTTTCACCAACACTATCATCTCTAGTAGTTTGTTCACTTTGTAAAGAAATACGTCTTTGTGACTTATCAATGTTAGGGGGGTATTCTTTACAAATTTGAAGGTGATTTTTCATAGCAGATGTGCCAAGTCTAGAGCTACCAGAAACATCAATTTTACAATACAAGCATTTTGATCTTTCAACCCCATTTTTATTGAATTTCTCAAAATGTTCCCAAAGCCAAGATCGTTTTTTTTTTACCTTTACTTGGAGCAGCTTCTTCGTTTGGTCTTTTATTTGAATTAGGAACATCTTGAACTTCTGGTTCAGATTGTGGAGTTGGATTTTCTGGAATTTGTGTACCTTCCTCATTCAAAGGAGTGGCACTCTCACTTGTCATATCAACGGTTTCATCCATTTACCTACAATTATTCACACACAATTACAATATAAGAATCTGAATTCTCCAACAAAAACTTAAACTCACATAATTATGTTGAGGAGTATAAAGCACTAAAGCAGTAACAGAAAAGTCAGAAAATAAGAATTTGAACAAAAATTAACAAAGAAGCAAGAAATTCATAAAATAAGCAACAAAAAATAAGCACGAAATTCAGAAAATAAGCAATAAAAATTCAACAAAATTAACACAAATAGATAGAAAACTAGATGAGTAAGATGACAAATAAACTAGCAGAAAACTACAAACAATAATTTGACAAAAAATTAACACGAATAGATAGAAAAAAGTCAGATAAAAAATCGATATTCCAAACAAATACGTACTAGTAGATCGAAAATCTAACAAACAACCGATTTTTCCAACAAATAGAACGAAATTTAGATAACAAAACGAAATTTTCAACACATATTAAAATAAAATTGACAGGCAAACCACCAAAAACATCAAGACAATGAATTCGAACTACATACCGAAGAGGCGGAGATTAGCCGAGCAAATACGAGTAGTAGGAGATCTGGAGCGCGGTGGACTGGTGGTGGGGTGGTCGTGAGTTCCTGACTTGTGGCAGCTTGAGGCCTTGAGCAGCTGAGCGTAGAGAGGGAAAGGGAAGAATTTAGGGTTTTTAGGAATTTAGTGAGAGAAAGTGAATGAGGTAAAAGGTACTGAATAGGTTTTTTTTTAACCCGAGAATAGTGAATAGGTTGTCTATTGATTATTAATTTTTTTAATAATATTTATTTTTATAAAATAAAAATATATTTAATTTCAATATTTACCTTGTAAATTATCGGATATCCGATATTTTTCGGATATCGGATATCCGAAAATTTAGAAATCAATATCTGAAATTGTATCCGATATCCGATTTTTCGGATCAGATATCCGATCCGAAATGAAAACTCGGATCGGATATCCTAAAATTCGGATCGGTTGCGGATCGAATTTTCGAATTTTCGGATTCTTAGATAGTTTTGTACAGGCATAATTAGATTGACCTAAAAGACCCCTTGATTTCCTGAAGTATCGCTTGTTCATTATTCAATTGGAGATTACACGAAAAGTAACTCTTGATTAGGACATAAATTGATGGATTTGTTAATAGGATAAATGGATAACCTTAACCGCATTACTTAAGAAGCATTTCAAGTTTATATTTTTTTAATATTGGCTTAATAAGCATTAAGGATTTTAAAAAAAAAAAAAAAATTAAAAAAAAAGCTCAGTCTCCTAATATCCTTGATTATTTGCATAGAGTTGTTTATTCAATTTTGTATTTCCGAAAAAATAATGCAAAACAGGTATATTGATTTGCAAAAGTAAATAACTAAACATGATGGATCGATAGCCATAATAGGCCATAGTCGCATGGGCAAATCCATACTTTAGGTTAAGAATAAACTACGGAGTATGTAGTAATTCCTTTTAAAAAATCTGCAAACTTTTTGTAAAGTAAAAGTGATTTTTTTTTTTTTTTTTTTACTAAGTATAGGCACTGAAATATTGTTTTATGTTACTAGCCTCCAAAACAATTCAATTTATATATCTCCACCAGTTTCAATGTGCCAATAATTGACACTCAAAAAGTAAACGTGCCAACTATTAGTCGTTGGGAGCTGAGGAAAAAGAATAATCACTGACTTGTAAGATTAACAAGGATTAATGAAAGTACAAGAGGAATTTACGAAAATGTAAGATAATACAGAGTACATCACACCATAATACCATATGTAAAACCTCATAATCTTAGCTTTCAAAAAGAAAAGAAATATGTGTTTGTTGAGTCTTTCCAACATAGAGAATCTCAGAATAGATGCCTCAAGAACATTAAGAGCAGGGTCATCAGGATTCAGGATGGTTTAGATTGGAAACAATAAATCAATCACTCAACACAGACTACGTGGACAGCTCACCTCTTTCAAATATAGAGGCTCAACCCGCAACATCCCCGCAACTCAACTTATTTGAACGGAAGAGCAGATTATTGAGCATGATAATGATAATTCATAAAAGGGGAAATATTTGTAGCTTTTAGCCTGAAAGATGCTCTATAAACTCTGCTGCAAAACTAATAGCAATTAAAAATGATATTTATCTTGTCAAAAAAAAAAAAAAAGGTCATTGATAATAAGAAACTACAGCAAAAGAAAAAAGTTCCAGCCTTAACTAATCAAAACCTAATTTAAATACAAGTCCCTCCAAAAAAAGGGTACAAAAGAACAAGAGCTGCAAATTTACAAGCAAGTATAACCAACAGGATCCCAAAGCTCGAGTTAAAGTGAGATGGAAATACCTCCATCGTAGCGAGCTGCAAGCCTTCTCACCTTTCTATTTAAAGTATATGCCCCCATTGTTCTTGGGCATGATACATTTGAAGTGTATAATTGCAGTTGTTTCCAATTTCAATAATCACTTTTTCAACAATCATCTGGGAGCACGAGGTTTCCCATTCATAGAGTTCAAATGCTGGGTAACAAATATGACTCCCATCACAACAATGAGGCAACCAACCAAAGTGCTAAAGAAGAGGGCACCCGGCTGCCTGGATTGAACAAAGCCATACACCCCATTTGCAGTAACTAGGATGATGTCATTCAGCCCATCATTTGAGAAATCTGCAGAAACCAGAGCATGTGTTGGTGGTGCAGGAAGTTCAAGTGTTGTCAAGATGCTTCCATCAACAGATATAACTATAGCCTCTTGATCTCCAGCTACAAGAATTAATTGTCGATTATCATGGACCTGCAGTGAAAACGGTTTTAGTGTAGGAACCACATTGCCAGATTCCATCATTCCAGAGGGCGATGGTAGATTAGACCAAGTTGCCCCTGTCATGATCTGCCACTGCCAGACTGCCTCGTGCCCATGTTCACCAGGAGAGTATGAAGTCACCTGAAACAAATTCAAAATTAAAGCATCAACAAAGCAGATGATGCGCATAGATTTCAAGTCAAGGGAACGAGCAAGAGATAATTGTGTTTCTTCCAATTCTTGTAACAATTCCAGCAATACCAGTGTGGTTACATCAGTATGTCAGATATGAATAATGCATAGTGAAGCCTTAACTATCATACTTTCAAGTATAATACAAACCTCATATTAATTTATGCGAGCGAGCACACACACACACAAAATAAAGGTTACAAATCATACCTCCCCTCTACTTGTTAAAAAGATGACATCCCCATGGCTTCCCTTCCGATGATGATGACCATCATCTCTAGGAATAAGAATTGGCGTGGCAACCTCCAGGGAGCTAACATCTTGAGCTCTGCTAAAACCTCGGGAGAATTCACCATGTTGAAATAAGTTAAAAGGAGAATAATGATGACAAATAGAGGCATTGAAGAGCTGTTCTCGCACTGGCACTCCAGAGGTAGCTACTGCCCAGCAAGGTCGGAGTACTTCCATAGATCCACTCACAACTGTTTGTTCAGCACCATTTCCACCCACCACCTGCAGAAAAATATAATATATTACCTATAATTTCAGTTCCAAACACTCAAAAGAAGACAATAACAATTTGCAATGCAAATTAGAATAAGTAAAAACCCAGGTCAGCTGACACCATCATGCCCTGCTGATCCTATGCTCAGGCTCTAGAAAAATTAATCTCTGAACACATAGTATTCAGCAGGTCAAGGAATAATTAAACATAAAGAAAAACATGCTTTTGTTTGAAGTCTTCCATATTGATTATATAAACAGTAAATAAGGCATCAAGACAAACATGCTTTTGTTTGAGATCTTCTACTGAGATATTCCTTGTTCACATTTCTCATTGTTTAAGTTTCATTGCAGACAAAACCCAATGAAGTGGCTGAGTCATAATGCTTCGGTGCAATTTCATAAAGCATTGACCCTACCCTGTTATACTAAATGCAATGGTTGTTCATAGTAGAATATTCCATCTTTACTACAGTCATCTTATCATCAAATAGTGTGAGGGTAAATGAGAACATGGAATTATTATAATACTGTAATAGACAAGTCTGGTATGATGATGGAACAAAATTAGAGGGATGATTGGCTTTGTTTAGATCAGAAAAACTTTTCATTGTCAAAGAAATGATACTCCCAAACTTACAAAAATCCAACTACAGTGCCAACTTGGTCATTGTAGCTTAAATCTATTACACGCCAATCTTCCAAAAAAACATAATTGTACCAAACAGGCAAACATGCGAACAAATACCAGTTGAAGAGCCACTTGCCTGTACATGATCTAACACTCCATCTCCATTGATATCAGCATGAAGTCCACCTTCTTGAAGTTGAAGCTGTTTGAATCAGTTAGTTTCATGTAGAAATTGATCAGATAATGCAAAAAAATAAATTATGCATTGAAAGAAACAAATCGCATATGTATCAACAAGTTAATATATATGCAATACACCCACAACCTCAACCCCTTTTGGTGTACAGCAGGAGCCCAAGGCAGGGACAAAAGCAACAGGCGCAGCAGATCACCTCTCCTTCACCAACACAAGCAACGGTTCTCTGAGATGGCAGGGGACTATTTTGGTTTATTCTCTTTTCACTGTGGTAACTTTAGCTTAGTGACAAGTAGTAAATTAGCAATTAAGGCTTTTGTCCAATTATTTAGTAGCTATGGTAGTATAAATAGGAGTGAAAATAGAGAGAGTATGCTGAATATTGTATTGAGAACTCAGAGAGTGATGGCCTAAAGCCATTGTTACCCTTTTCGCAAGCTTCAAGCTTAATTAATCAAATTACAACCTTTCGACCCTTTTGATTATTCCTAGTCCACGCATTCCGTTCCATTTGGTATCAGAGCAGGTATGGCTCCTACAACTAGGGGTGTTCAAATCCGGGTACCCGGGTTTTCGGGTACCCAATCTTCGGGTAGTTTGGAACTCGTCCCATGACCCGACCCGGAAAATTCGGGTAGGTCACAAGGTACCCGAACTTCTAAAGTCTACCTGCTAATCAAGAGCCAAAATTTACAACATCGACTTTATAATCCAAGTTCAATCTCCTTCTAGTATTTGTATTATCTTTATGCTTGTCTATTGTAGTCAATAATTTGAATATTAAAAAAAAAAAAAAAAAAAAAAGGATGAGAAAAAAACCGTAAATTACATCTAGAAATATGGTTGAAATTCACATAGAATTAAAATTTACAAATAATAATTAAATCTCAAACTTATGTTTTTATCCTAACTTATGTTTTTATCCATGGCTTTTAATGCACGACGACTCAACCAAACCCAAAAAAAAAAAAAAAAAATCAATCAAATCCAAATAATATCATATGAATTACAACCTCATTAGTATCAATTAAATGAACAAATCCCAATTTAATGAAAAACAAAACATTAACACAAATTCATTCAAATAAAACTGAGGTATGTGACTTGATTTTCAATAGCAATTGTGGTTTATAGAGGTATTCTTCAAATTCAATGGTTGCTCTGTGTTGGGTCGTTACCGCTGCAGTAAACTGAAGCTAGCCTTTCATGATGACATCTACGAGAGAGAAGATGGTGGATTGAGGAGCTTATTTGTATGAAGTAAGAGGAGAGTCAAGATGGCAAGATCTAGAAGAGTAGGAGTTAAGAAAGAAAATGAAGAGACAAAGGTTGGGCGGCTACTTGGGGAAGGGGGAAGTATATATGTGTTAAAACAAAAACCCTACAAGGCTAAAAGTGACTATATGTGTACGCCTTTATAGTCGGGTCAGCGGGTCAGCGGGTTGGCGGGTTTTCGGGTTGGGACCTAGGAAGCTCGGACTCGGGTACGGGTGTCGGACTAGGGTATGGGTCCAAGTGTCAGACTCGAAATATTATAAAATTAAGGATCCTCGGACACGTTTTAAAAGAGTCCATATTTTAAATTTGGACTCGGGGACACGACAATTTAAAAAATATTAAGAGTTTTTTTTTAAGGAAAAAAAAAATTAAAGTTTAAGGTAAGTAAAAATAGGTCGAAGTAAAAGTTTATAGTATTTATTATTCAGCTTTTAAAAAGACATAAAAGCAGTACTGTAAAACAGAAAAGAAAGAAACAGTAAATAAAATTATAAATCACGTGAGTTTTCCACCCACCCCCACATTCACTATTTCAATTTTCAAGACTGCCTACCCCACCCACGTTAAAAGAAAATAAAAGAAAACAGAAATTGCACTTGAAATTGAATGGGAGAGAACTCGAGACTCAAAGAACCAGTTTTCCGTCGCCGGCAAAGAAATCCGGCAACTTCTTGGTGTCAAACTGCTCGTTTTTCACTTTCGATCAAAAACCCTAAGGTTTAGGCTCTTGGTTTGGTGAATCTGTCCTTCTATTTTAGATCTAGGGTTCACAATTGACAAGTCAACTTTTTCACCCAAGGGTCCGACCCAGATTCCGTGTCCGCACCCGGGTCGCGTCGTGTCGACACCGGTACGGCTGGGTGTTTGACCGAGTCCGAAATTTGCAAGTCGGGACAACCGAGTCAGGTATTTTTGAACATCCCTACCGACAACCCCCCGAAGGTGACGGTGGAACGGTTAGCCGCCTTGGAGGAACAGATGGAAACGTTGCTGGAAAAAGTCGGAGACGGAGAGAATCTCCGACATACGCTGTGAAGGCCCAGGAAGAAGAAGCACGTAAGAACAGAGACGCCATTGATGACGTGAGAAAGGTGTTGGAGAGCCGCGTCGATCGATTTCGCAACGAGCAAAATCAACAGAACGCCCTGATGAAGTCTAGTCAAGAGAAATTCTTTGACGAAATTCGAGGGGTCCTGGCCACCATTAAGGACAACAAGTAACCCAGACAACCACAACCAAACATACCCTAGCCAATTCTGGTGGATGAACACATGTCCGGAGGAGGAGGAATTCCGGAATCCGCTTCGGAAATTGGGACCCCGTTGGAGGATCATTCCGACACCACCACGACAGATAATTGGAAGTACAGAAAACACGACATGCCGATGTTTGACGAATCCGACCCAGATGGGTGGTTCTACGAGGGGAACAATATTTTCAGATTGACCGGCTCGCGGAGGCGGCGGTTGTGGCCATGGAGACGATGCGTTAAGGTGGTACCAATGGGAACATCGTTGGCGACCAGTGATCCATTGGGAGGATATGAAGATGCGGGTACTGACTCTGGTTCAAGCCCATGAACGCGGGGACCCTCCACGAGCAGTGGTTGGCGGTGACCCACACGAGCGCAGTGGTGGAATATCGGAGGTTGTTCATTGAGAAGGCATCTCCGTTAACCGACATCCCTGAAAGTATCATGAAAGGACAGTTTGTGAATGGCCTTAAGGAGGAAATTAGAGCTGAGATTTGAATGTTGAATCTGATAAACCTCGAGGATGCCATGGACTTGGCAATTCGTGTCGAGGAACGAAATCGGGTCAACGCACTAAAGAAGCCCAGTGGAGCGTATGCCAAGCCAGGCCCATACTCTTACTTCAATTGAAGACCAGCTTCAACTTATTAAGGGTGGGCCCAACCCAAACACACAACCCAAATCTTCAACCCACCACGTACACAAACCCACAAATCCAAACCAGCAAACCTTACCGAACCCACCACCCCAACTATTCAGCCCCACAAAGTTCAACAGCTTCCGTCACCCAACCCACATCCACCTATCAACACCGTAGCAACCCAAGCTCCACCCAGTTGAGCGGTAACGTCCGGCGGTTGACTGAAAGGGAAATTCAGGAAAAGAAAGCCAAAGGCGTGTGTTTTAGATGTGATGGTCGTTGGACAGGACCCACGCACGTTTGTTCATTTGGCTGAGCGTGCCCTGGTAGATGAAGAGGAAGACGAGGAGCACAGCGAGTTGGCAACCATGGGAAACTCAGGGGGAAGACGAGGAGATAACGGCCACCACTATTTCCATGAATTCCATTATCGAATTGTCCAATCCGAAAACTATGAGACTCAAAGGGGAGATTAATGGACAGAATGTGGTGGTCATGATCGACCCCGGCGCAACGCACAATTACATATCATTGCCACCGGTGGAGAGGCTCGGGTTGAGAATTACGGGGGATGGAGCGTTCGGAGTGTCACTGGGGAATGGTGAGACTGTCACTCTACAATTAGGCAACTCCGATGTGATTCTCGGGGTACAATGGTTGGAAAAATTAGGAGCCATGCTCACTAATTGGAAGTTACAAGAGATGAGTTTCACTTTGAAGGATCGAATGGTGACAATTAAGGGAGATCCAACCCTCGAAAACTAACGTCACCCTCAAAGCCATGATCAAAACGCTTCAGAAGCAAGGAAGTGGCGTGCTAGTGGAGTTGAACTCACTGGAACAACAAAAAGAGTTGAACTCAGTGGAACAACAAAAAGAAGAGGCAGGGGACACGATTCCAGCCTTTCTTCAAGAGGTGTCGGGGGAATTTGAGGGGGTATTTAAGGAACCAAAAGGGCTACCTCCGACTAAGGGATACGAACACTCAATAATACTCAAGGAAGGAAGCAACCCCGTGAGTGTTTGACCTTATCGGTATCCGCAATTTCAAAAAGATGAAATTGAGAAGTTGATTCTGGAAATATTGATGGCGGGAATCATTCGTCTTTCTATAAGCCCCTTTTCGAGCCCGGTGTTGCTAGTAAACAAGAAAGATGGTTCATGGCGATTTTGTGTGGATTACCGAGCCCTTCACAAGGAAACGATTCGCGACAAATACCCCATTCCGGTGATTGACGAGCTCTTAGATGAACAACACGGGGCTCAAGTTTTCACCATGACCTTAAGGCCAGTTACCACCAAATCCTTGTTAGATTGGAAGACACCCACAAAACGACATTTCAGACACATGAAGGACACTACGAGTTTTTAGTGATGCCTTTCGGCTTAGCTAATGCTCCGGCCACATTTCAATCCCTAATGAATGAGGTATATCGTCCATTTTTACGCAAATTTGTCCTTGTGTTTTTTGACGATATTCTTCTGTATAGTGCTAGTAAACACATAACTCACTTGAAATTGGTACTTGCTATGTTAGGAGAAAAACTCATTGTTTGCTAAATATAAAAAGTGTTTGGAAGGTCTTACTTACTTGGGTCGTATTATTTCTAGTGAGGGTGTGGCACTGGACTTTGATAAAGTTGGATCCATGATAAAATGGCCCACTCCAAAGACCTTAAGAGAATTAAAGGGTTTTTTTGGGGTTAACGGGTTATTACAGAAAATTCATCCACCATTATGCACATATTGCCAGACCACTTACCAGCAACTAAAGGAGGACTCACCCCTTGAAAGAAGCGATGGTGTCCACTCCGGTACTCACTATGCCGGATTTTTCCAAGGTTTTCACTGTGGAGTAGGATACTTCCGAGGTGGGACACGGAGTCGTATTGATGCAAGAAGGTAGACCAGTAGCCTTCTTTAGCAAGGTGCTCGGTCCTAGAGGTCGGAGTAAATCCATCTACGAGAAGGAACTTATGGCGGTGTGCCTAGCAGTGGAGAAATGGAAGCACTACCTCTTTGGAAGAAAATTTGTGATTCGAAGCGACCAACAAAGCCTCCAGTATATCACCCAACAACGCGAGATCGGGTTGGAATATCAAAAATGGGTGCGCAAATTGATTGGTTTCGACTTCGAATTACAATACAAACCCGGGGTGGCAACCGGGTGGCTGATGCCCTAAGGAGCGCTGGTAGTCACGCAAGTAGTAGATTGGAGCAGTTTGAAAGAGGATATTGCGAGGGATGAAGGGCGACAGAAATTAAAAGCTGAGATGGAGAATGGCAGGGACCTTCGGGTTATATGGTAGAAAACCACCGTGTGATGTACAAAGGAAGAGTGGTTATTCCAAGGGATTCCTCCCATAAGTCAGCCTTGTTTAAGGCTTATCACGACTCGCCGAAAGGCGGGCCTCCCATAAGTCAGCCTTGTTTAAGGCTTATCACGACTCGCCGGAAGGTGGGCACACCGAGACGTGGCCAATTATATCAGGAGTTGTCCGATCTGCCAACGAAACAAGCAATCCCAACAATCTCCGGCGGGGTTATTGCAACTATTGCCAATTCCGGAGTGAATTTGGGAGGATATAAGTATGGATTTCATAGAACGCTTGCCAAATTCGAAGGGAGTTGATAAGATTTGGGGGTGCGGAAAGGCTATCAAAGTTTGCCCATTTTATTGGGTTGAAGCACCCATTCACGGCCTATACGGTGGCTGAAATTTTCGTTAGAGAGGTAGTAAGGTTGCATGGTATTCCAGCAAGCATTGTATCGGATAAAGATCGGGTGTTTCTCAGCATTTTCTAGAGAGAGCTATTTCATATGCAGGGTACAGAATTGAAGCGGAGTACATCTTATCACCCCCAAACAGACGGGCAATCCGAGGTGGTGAATAAGAGATTAGAAACTTATCTCCGTTGTTTTGCTAGTGGACAACCGAAAGCTTGGGCTAAGTGGCTTCCGTGGGCCGAATATTCGTATAATACCACGCCTCAATCTTCGACTCAAATCACCCCTTTTCTCGCAGTGTACGGCAGGGAACCACCTAAATTAATCAGGGTGGGAGCAGGACAATCGGTTGTGGGCACAGTTGATGAATTACTGCAAGAACAAGATATGATGCTTGATGAATTAAAGCTCAATCTAGCTCGGCCCAGCAAATCATGAAGAAAAATGCAGATGGGAAGCGTAGGGACGAGGAGTTTCAGGTTGGGAACTTTGTTTTTCTCAAGCTCCAGCCCTATAAGCAGAGATCACTAGCAAGAAGGCCTTTTGAGAAACTAGCATCACGTTTCTATGGTCCATATGAGATAGTGCAACGACAGGGAAAGGTTGCTTACAAGTTGCTTCAGCAATGCCGAATCCATCCCGTGTTTCATGTTTCTCAATTGAAGCGCGCGATTGGAGATATTCCTGGCTCCCCCACAATACCCTCTCAACTCACGCCGGAGTTGGATTTGGTAGCTGAACCAGAGAGTGTGCTAGAGCTGAGGAAAAAGGGGGGACACCATGGACGGTTCGAGGTATTAATCAAGTGGCTGGGAGTGCCCGAGTTTGAGTCCACTTGGGAGGATGCCGAGGCAAACAATGAGCTCTTTTCGAGCTTCCACCTTGAGGACAAGGTGACTCTTTTGGGGGCGGTATTGCAATACACCCACAACCTCAACCCCTTTCGGTGTACAGTAGGAGACCAAGGCAGGGACAAAAGCAACAGGCGCAGCAGATCACCTCTCCTTCACCTAACATAAGCAACTGAGATGGTAGGGGACTATTTTGGTTTATTGTCTTTTCACTGTGGTAACTTTAGCTTAGTGACAAGTTGTAGTAAATTAGCAATTAAGGCTTTTGTCCAATTATGTAGTACGTATGGTTGTATAAATAGAAGGAGTGAGAATAGAGAGAGTATGCTGAATATTGTTTTGAGAACTCATAGAGTGATAGCCTAAAGCCATTGTTACCCTTTTCGCGAGCTTCAAGCTTAATTAATCAAATTACAATCTTTCGACCCTTTTGATTATTCCTAGTCCACGCATTCCGTTCCAATATACCACCCTGCCCTAAATATCCCCATCACCAACCTCTTATCCACAACACAACCCCCACACACCCCCAGCACTAAGTATCCCCATCACCAACCTCTTATCCACAAAAGAAAAAACAAGAGAATATATTATTAGAAGAAAGGCAGTCAAATAAAGATCCCTGTAACTTAAATTGAGCACTATTGCTTGAACTTTTCTCTAATTTGTGGACTAATCTACTTTTTTGACAGCATAGGAGCAAAATTACATGAAAGGAACCTAACAGAAGACGCTTCATGTTTCTAGAGTAGGGACAACTTTCAGTTTGGAAGCTTTAAAAGGAAAACCACGATGAATTTGTAGTGCCAAACTTTTTAAAACATCAACACGTAACAAATAAAAGCTAACCTCTTAAAAGTAATTGCTCACCTTGCAAAGTGTACGACCAGATGCCAAATGCAGAGCTTCAATGCCCTCTTTTTCATGGGCCACAACAACATTAGGCACCCACCAAAGTTGTGTGAGGTTTGTTATTGTGGGTACGTATGGCATTGCCTGTAACAGAAAACTAAGTTACGTATATCATATAGTGCACCCAGAAGATATACTCATCATGCAGAGAAACAGAAAAGAAATCACAGCCACCCACAACTGAGCAATCAACTAGCAGTCAGAAGGTCCAATCAGAGGATATCCAAATCACATGCATAAAAGGTAACTTTATGAACAATATCCCCCCAGAATCGTTTCTAACATACTGTTATGATCCTAGACACATCTTGACCTTTTCTTGATGAATTACGATTTTCAAAAGCCTAAAAATGGTTCTGTGAAAGTCGTAACATAATCATCTGTCATAATTAATTGACACTGAAGTAGTATTGACATGTACTTCACAATTTTACATGCAACAAGTTGACTTTAAAAGAGTGTATAATGAAGTCAACTAGTTGCATGTACTCCCTCCATTACATATTACTCGCAACAAAGAAATATTTTATGTCTCACAAATAATACCCTTTTGTTGCGAGTAATTCGTAACGGAGGAAGTATTAAGAAACATAGGAAAATACAAGCTACAATATGCACAGAAAAATGGATTGATTTTCATGGATTTCAATTATTTTATTCAGACAGTTGCCCACTGAGATAATAACCTCACTTCACAGCATATCCTAATTAAGTCATGTTCAGAAAAGACAGCAAAAGCAAGATCACCATATCAAAATATTCTCAATTAACAATTTAGTACATGAAGCACCTTATTTTTTTTAGATGAGCCAGCATAGTTTGCAGCTTTCCCAATCATGTTTGAAATCTTTTTAGTTGAATCTTTTCCTGGAGGATGATGTTCTTCAGGCTTATGGAAAGGATAGTTAGTTTTTTTCCCAGACAGCTTCTTTAATGTCTTCCTCTTGTGTCGTCTGAAATGGGCCAACTGAAAACTAGTATCTTCCCGCCTATCCTGTTATTAAACTCGAAATAGTATACACCTTAATCAATAAACAGTAAAAATCAAAATACATACTCATGTGTGTGTTTGGGGAGGGGGGGGGGAATACAGCTTACCCAATGATGTGGCATTACTCCCAGGATAGATTCTCTAAATTCTCTGCACTCAAACTGTAGGTTAGGAAGTTTAAGTGAGCTACTGTTTGGCAAAAACATCTATACAGCATACATTAAAAGCAAAAGGTAGCACATTATAGAAGAATCACATCAATGATAAAATACAGCATCCCGATGCCTTATTTTTAACAAACAAAGACTCGATAATTAACATTTCAAACAGTATTTAGCTTGAGAGATAACAGGAAAAGATATGATTTCCCATAACTGTGTTGGAAGTGAACAAATTCCAAAATTGGTCAGTAAACTTTTTCCAAGAATAATGTCCATATAGTATTAGGAAACCCAAATTTTTTTTTTCCCGTGTTGGAACAAAATCGCTAAATTACATAGCAACTATTTTAAAGTCACTAAAGTGCTTGGAAAACTTTATAAAGCACTAGTTTTAGCCTCGTGATGATCAGGACTAATAGCCTAAATGGATACTAGTGGGGATTTTTTTTATTGAAGACGAGTCGAAATTTTTGGTGTGGAGTCTGAAAACTCTAAAATTCTTAATCATCTTTTTTACCTTTTTGCTTCAAATACCATTTTGGAAACTCGTTCAATAAAAAATAATTAAAAGCCCAATATGATATCAACTACCAACATCGAAAAAGACAATATCAGCCAATCTTATTCTACAGCAACTCATCCAGGGTGCTTTATAAATTTCAGTGGAAATAAAAGAGAGACAGATAATCTTGACATAGAACTCCACAGACCAACAAAAGTAACCATAATATTACAGAGTTACAATCTCAGGAAAATAGAAAAAGATTGTGACACTTGGACAGTTCAGCAAAATACTGGTCATGTCTCATGAGCTCACCTCTCCAGGATGTCGACTGTGTAAAGAGTGAGCATCAAGCTTGTAATTATGTTGTGGAATCAACATGGATGCATCTGAGGATTGCGCTTCAATTTTCTTCAAACACAGGGAGGGTTGTTAAGTCAATATATAGGTACAGCTACAGTCATACGTGGTGAGTAATCTTACAATAATTATACAAATCCTAAAATTGCAGTTAATGAAACAGCATAGAGTATAATGGGGGAAACACCAGGAAATGCTTAATATTTTAAAGTTTCCAATATGTGCAATACCCAAAAGCAAAGACTTAAAAAAACCCACAATGTGCTATTATTTCTTAACGTTTATATGGTATAATTCATATATTAATAATAACAATGGGGTCAGTTCTTTCCTTTAAAATTCCTGACCGGAGCACAGGACACAAAGAGACCTTGAATTAAGAAAGATGTGATTATCTAGAAATATTATTATCTGTCACAAGTTATTAGCATTTGGCAACCAATAGCTTTCCAAGTGTCCAAATCATTTGTCAAGGAACAAGAACACAACCATATATTAGAAACAAGGAAACAATAAAATACATGATCTATATATACAGGTAATTATGATAAAATATTGAATAAAAAAGATATGTAAGCAAAAAATTAAAGCAATGGATATTAGTAGGCACATACAATCTCACTATAACAAGTATATTTCGATTGAAATCCACATATATACTATATAAACAAAATCTTTTAATCCATGGCAAGGACACAAACCAAGCAGGTTAATGATGTGCAGGCATTACATCACTGTGGATCACTGTAACAAGTGAAAGCAAGATTTTTTTTTTACAAAGGTAAATTACAGTATATGCTTTCTCAAGATTGGTGCAGTGAATAAGTAATTATATAAAGTGAAGAGATTCCAGGATGGACAGGGGGTATAACTCCATCACCCACAAATGCATTATACACAGAGAAAGGACAAACCTCGTTCTTTCTACTCCATCGGAGCTGGCCACTTTTACCAGCAAATGCATAAAATGCAAAGTGCCGCAAATCCACAACTTCATTCTCCACAGACTGTGACACAAACAATTTATAAACGTTGAATTTGAATCAACATTACATAAAAGGAAGACAAATTCACTTCATGGGTTTGATGATCAGATTAAAATAATTTTAGTTCAAATACTTGATTCAAGAAAATGTTAACTAGAGGATATAAAGCAGAACATTATAGCATAGCAGCAAAAACCAGCACTCTTTGTAGAAGATAATCCACATTTTCGCACCTTGAGCCATAAACATGAGCAGCCAGAGGAAAAAATGTAATATAGTGAGTAAGAAAAACCAATAATTGAAATCTGTGACTCTACTAGGCATTGGGTGTGACTTATGACACACAGAAAACTGACACAAGCCATATGAAGTTTTGGTCATTTAGATACTTTTGTGTTAAAGAGAATGAGATTTGTACACACGCATGCAGTGTTTAGGAGTAGGGCAGACAGCAACCATTTCAAAGGTTTTTAGAAAAACATTGTAACAGAGAAGGATCACACGGCAGAAAGAACACAACTGTTGAAAAAATGATATACTAATAGTTTCGTACCTAATACACCATGTTGTATTTATACCCACCTTAGTATATATTCTTAACAATTGATGGGGTATATATTCTTAACAAGGGGTATTATACTGGACCACGAGCGAAAAAGAAAAATTATAAACTGCAATACATCATGCTTACACTATTTATACCTCAGTTTCACCTGCACTTCTCCTATGCTGTTCTGCATTCTTCTCAGCCATACCCATCTCCTCAAAAGGATCTAAAAATATCTGCAGCCAAAAGTACGGCACACAATTTAACAATCTGTGATATCAATCACAATAGGGTGGCAAAGGATGGAATGTTGACTTGATTATTAAATAAAATAAAAAAAATTAAAAATAAACATAAGAGCAGCTTTTGTGGATTATGCCTAGAAATATTGCTTGTGGAGAGTTGAGCATTAAGCAAAAAGTACCATTGAACTAAGTTTGGAGATGAGATTTTGGTTGGCTGCTAATCTAAATTGTTATGAATGCACTGTATATAGGATCTGTGCAACCAGCACGAGAAATGCACAACATGCACTGGGGAGTATGCTAAAGGGGTACAGCCAGCATCAAATGCTGATTTAAGGAACTGATTTGTTTCACCAGTGTGCAGCATCAGGCATGTATGGAGCGCTGCCATGTGAACACTTTGCGTGCAGCTGAACACCAACAATCTCTTGGTTTTATAGCTAAAATCATAGGTTGGTTATATAAGAAGTTGGTTTTTGACATGAATAACCAATATATTAGCTTAATGGTAGCTCATTTACTTGTGTGCTAATAAAGGAACCACTGAGGATTAAGGAAAAGCTTCATTAGTGATTGCTCAAGCTAATCTTCTGCGATTACTTCATGAAATGACTCTTCCTATATATATATATATATATATATATATATATATATATATATATATATATGTCTTATTCTCAATATTACACAAGAAAAAATGTAAAACGTCTTTGTTACGCAACAGTTGATAATAAAGTTAGACATACATGAGGTTGCACTTCCATCCTTCCACCAACAATAATGAGTCCCGTATCTCCATGCTTGATAGTATAATTGCTTATTGAAATTGCAACCTCTCTGTGGTGAGCATTATGAGGAAAATCCTCCTGCAGAGCATAGAGCAAGTAATGTGAATAACAAGCCTTGGATAATACCAGTTGCCATAGCAACAGCGCATACCTGCAAATTAGCTTCCCATAACTTTTTAAGATTATGGTCAAAACACATGACGGACCATCCTGATGTGACTACCACCAAAACCTGCTTACGAGGCTGGCCTTTGCGGTAGTTTCGATCGATAACACCGGTTGCCATAGCAACAGCGCGTCTCCCAGAGGCAACACGGACTTTGTCAGGCAACAATGTAACCTCAGCAAGAACACGCGCTTCACTAAATCCCTCATCAACACGTCTAGCATGCGGCTCCAGCACCTAAATAAATATAGAAATGCAATCATTTGGTATTTGGTAAAGCAATCAATTCAACTCTAAATATACAGACTAAGTTAATTGAGATTTTAACAAATAGCATATTCTAACAATGATAATAAATCATAAAACTTGAATAAGAAGAACAGAAAACCTGAATTTTAGCATCATGAGTGGCAACGAGGACCTCAATCTTGCCATCACCGTTGAGATCGGCGACGATGGGCGGAGGAAGGCGATCGGCTTCGTATTTGATGGGGTAATCATCCAACAGATGAAACCATGCCTCCCTAAACGACAAGTCTCCCTCGTGCTATTCCAGACAGAAAAATTAGGTCAATTCAAATTCAAATTCAAATTGAAAAAAGAAAGTCTAGGGTTTTGAAGGTTTAACAAACCTGGAGAGAGAAAAAAATGGCGAAAGCAGCGAGCATGAGAATGGCAAGATCGCGCTTCCTCATCTCTGTATCCTCCTTGAGTGATCACTGATCACTGCCTCCTTTGCCTTGTCGATTATTTTTCGCACTTTTATCTCAGAAAACCAAAATTAACTTCCTCCCTCGTTTAATAACGTTTTTTTTTTTTTCCTTTCTGTGTTGGGGTAGAAAATCACTTAATAATAAGTTAATAGTTAATACAATTACTTGACAGACGGTTAACACAATACGTTTTTTTTTTTTTTTTTTTTTTTTTTTTTTTTTTTAGAAAAAACACAATATGTATTTACTTTAGGCACGTTTGTGAATAGGTTAGTAAAATACCGTCAAATTCAAAATATGTTGACTAATAAGAACAAAGAAAATAGATTCTATAAATTATATCATCAACAAAGTTGAAAGTTGAATCAGTTTCAACCTGCAATCCACCATAAAAATACAAGTACTATACTTGCATAGAAAATAATATGTTACAAACTCAACGCCCATTCAATCCGTCAACAATTTGCAATTTTGTATAGTTGATTATTAACCCCGAAAAATCATTTGAGTGAAAGAGATAAGATTTCTCTTTTAAGCGAGGATTAATGAGTGGACAAACGGTTTGTCCCTCCATCTCCCCCAATAGTGACGTGATAGGAGGCTAAGAGGAGCATCCCCCCATATCTTACCGTGCAAAAACAAAATATAAAAATAAAAAATAAATAAAATAAAATAAAATAAAAAGAAAAAACTCTTTTGAGTAACAAGAATTATGTCATAAAAATTATTATTATTAGTGCTTGTGATACTCCGTATTAGATCTCAAACTTTGCTGAAGTATAAATCCTGAAGCTTAACTGCTTTATTGCTTCATTAGACCTTCGATATCAATTAATGCCCCTTTCTACAACTATATTAAATGAACTAAACACTTACAAAGGCATATACAATAGTTCAGAACTTATATTTCCCACATCCCACAGTAGTCATATTTACAAGAGATGGCGCTTGACATTTTTCCACAATACCTACCCACTACCTTCCACAGAAATCTTGGATGCCACAAAGCAAAGTGAGATTCACATTAGGGTTGTTCTGAAGGAATAACTTCAATTTCCAGGTACAGCTTGCTTAGATTACATCCATGCCTGCACGGATTGAATTAAGCTTAATACATATAATAAGATACCAGTTTGATTTACAAAAAGAACCCCTAATGTTGAAATGCTACCTCTAGATCATAACTACCTTCCACAGAAATCTTGGATGCCACAAAGCAAAGTGAGATTCACATTAGGGTTGTTCTGAAGGAATAACTTCAATTTCCAGGTACAGCTTGCTTAGATTACATCCATGCCTGCACGGATTGAATTAAGCTTAATACATATAATAAGATACCAGTTTGATTTACAAAAAGAACCCCTAATGTTGAAATGCTACCTCTAGATCATAACAACTGAAGCACGCAGTGCATCCCATAGATTTCAAGGTCATGAACAGATATCATGTAGTGCTTACAAAGTCTTGCTTCAGTTCACCTTCTCCGGCTACCTCATATCAGCTAGACGACTCTAAATTTCCCTATCAAACATGCCCTGCCTGCTGCATCAGACTATGCTGTTTCTTCCGACTTTCCAGGTATGCTGCAAGCTGTGCACATTTTTTCCTTGTTTCCTCCAACTCCTTCTCTAGTTTGTTGACCTATATAACCAGTGATACAAAATGCATGTTACAATATCCAAAATTAACAACACAGTGGACGGGGAAATATAAAAGGTTGTTATGTTAACATACCGTCTGTTTTAGCTCATGCTCTTTCTGCCCATGTTCTTCACACCTGCACAGAATATCAAATTTTTTATTTCCTATAACTGTGCCTTTCCTATTCATACCATCCATAGAACATTCTACATCATCAAAGATAGGATTATGCAGTTGAAGAAGAGTAATTTAAATTCAGTGGAGGGCCTGTCAGTAACCAAAGTCCCACTTTGGCAAGGTCTGGAAGGCTAATGGACTTATAATTAGACGTGTTATGAATGACATCAAACTTTTCCTCCTATTCTCTTTCAGATAAAGTACTATAGATTCATTAAACAATAATCTGGCACCACAACGGTCAGCCGGTCACACTAAATCAAAACCAATGTCACTTTAGTCCAGTTCTACCCACAAGTAAGCTGCGAGTAAACAAAGTACCTGTACGTCTATTTGGCTTAATGTTAAAATTAGCAAGTCCATATTTGAATTTTTATTTTTAAATAAAAATAAATAACAAACTCTTTTTTGTCTTCATAACTTTTTAGTTTTTCAATACAATATATTCCACACTACTTTTTTTTTTGCTAGACCATGGCTTAATTAATCAAATCAAATCAATCAAACAATTGATAGTAAAGAGAGAAGACAAAATATGACTTCAACCATAACAGCTAATTTTACAACTGACAATTGAGTTAGTATTTATAACTGACAAAATTACACGACTTCTATTATCACATAAACATTATACTTCGTATTTATTTCATATCAAACAATTAAGTTTATATACATATCTGAACAGTTATTTACTTTTCAGCAAACTTCAAACACCAATACATGAAGTTTTCTTTTAAGTGATTCATTTGCACATGAAAACACACAATTAAGATTAGATTGCCTAGCATTCCAATTGCATAAAAGATACATTTCTATTCTGGGCAGAAACGGTGATAAATGATTGAGTTATGCAGCAGATTATCATAATGAAACTCTTCATGATGTCTGAAAAAGGTAGGTATAAACAAACAATAGAGAGGCCAAATGAACCAACCTACCTTGCAAATAATTGAATATTCTCTTCACAAATTTGTTCAATAGATAAAGAGGCTATAGAATTATCCACTGCTTCATCCTACAAATATCATAACCTCTTTAGATGACAGAAAGAAACAATTACGATTTAATAGCAAAATTCTAGATTCGACAAACACAAATACATCCATATACACCATCTGCTTACTATTCAAAAAAATATATATACACCATCTGCTCAGAAAATTTAGGTTCTGAGCAGTCAATCAGACATGATTTGATTCCTCTAACAAGAAGTTTTGACTTCAAAATTCAAATAGTTTTAAAGAATGAAATTGATCAAAATGCAAACCCGTTTACCAGGTGCACTTAAATGAATCAGATATGGGCAATAGTTATCAAAAACAGCAGCTGAGCTTACCTCTTATATACCTTGCGAAGAAAAGCTATGCAAAGGGAACTCTGACATAAATGCTTATTTCCACACATAAAGGATGTAATGCATCGATAGGAATTAAGCAGAATAACCAATATATATACTCGGAGAGCAGAGAAAATTATATCCAGCCCAAGCAGTTTCTAAGAATCAAACCTAACAGCAAAATCACGGTAGGTACTATCCTTCCAGTATAATATCCAATCCCTTCTAAATATTGTTTACAATTTCTTAACATTATCAATTTGTTATTTGTCGTGAAGAGATCACGCATCCAGGTACATTTAAGGCTTCCTAGTGCATGTCAGCAATCAGATATGTCTATTCATGCAATCCAAGCATAGCTAACTATTACAATTCAAAATAATAAATTATTACTATCTCCGTCACTGAAAGTTCTTTACACTGTTCTTTTTAGTTCGTTACAGAAAACACTTTACACTTTTGTTTTATTCTATAAATGGCAAACCTCATTTACTACCTTATCTTCTTATCCTCACAATATTTACACATTATGACTCTCTCCTCTCCCTGATCTTTCAGCAATAAAAGCCCTTCATGCAAACTACCAGCTCACTTGACAAGTTTTGCTTTATTACATATCTGTCCCAATGATCATACTAACATCTAGCCTCACCCAACTTGAACAAATTCACCACAAAGTCAAAAACATCTCTGAGGTTCACGCAATATTGCTAATTGCGACATGGAAAAGGTAAAATTACAGCATCTAAGAGATGCCACTCACTCCCACCAGCAAAATCAAAAGATGAGAAATCTTCTCTAGCTAAAAAGCAACAACAATTAAATGGCTCTTGGATGATGATTCGGCCCTAAGCTAACAACCACACTCATGCCGTATCTAGATTAGACCTCAAAATCTCCCAACACCCATCAACAAAAAACTTGATCACATGAGGACATCATCGTAAAGGTAATATATCTAATATTTATCTTTTGCTGACAACAGACATTAAAGAATCCTTAGACTAAAGTCTGTACTTTGCAGCACTTCCAGAAAATGGGGAATATGAGAATAGATCATAAGGGGTCTCTAGGAGGCAGCCTTTGAACTATACACATTGCATACTTGTTGCATATGAATGTCGACTGTTGCTGTTTGAAGGTGTAAGAAGGATATGGTTGAAACCGCTACTATTGTAATTTCAAATCAATGAAATATTTGGTCCATACACACATACATATACAACACAAGGGTTAGAAAGAAAGCCAAATTGGGAAAGAACAAGAAAGAGTCACAAACTGAACCAAGCCTAAGCTCAACATTCTCAAGCTCACTGACACCAAGACCCCTGAAATAATGAAATCACACATATATAGAAATTGCAAATATTAAGGCCAAGCTTTTTTATTCCAAGGTGCATTTCAGATCTATCAAGATCAACCTTCAGTTTGCTCATCCACACCCAAAGACGGGAACAAATATAAGTAAAGTCAAGAGTACTTACAGCAGAGAGCTCAACAACAGACTGCTCAGTAGATGAATTTTCTTGGTAACTTCTTCTAGATCCAGGGGAAGGACCAACAAAGGGTCGACTTGAAGTGAATCCTTCTTGAAATCCAGTTCCAGTTGTTGGAAGTTTATTTGTTTGGTCATCAGAATGAGATAATTTTTTTATTTTAGCAGGAGGCTGATCACGCCGCTGGAATCCAACAAAATGACAATGGCTTTTCCTGTGCCATGCATGAGATTAAAGTAAGTGTCATCCTAATCACTACTGCATTAGAAACTATAGAATTGAACAAAAACTTATAACCCTCTTTATCTGCAAGACTTTAAATCCACACTAATGATAAGCAAATTAATGAATATTCAGATTTCAGGCACACGTAGCCATTATATAGTGTATATGACCAATATATACAGATATCTTAATAAGCAGACAAATTGTCAGCGTGGAACAAACCAGTAATCAAAAACCATTTGCTTCATCCTAGTTTCCAGCCGAATAAACAATGATGATCTCTCGAAATCCTGCTTGTCATGTGCTGGTTCTATGAAATTCGCTTCAAGAACACCTAAATAAAAGCACTGAATTAAGAAATGTGTGCCTAAACAACCTAAACAAAGAGAGGAATCATAGGCAAATAACATTTCCAAAATAAAACAAAAAACATAATTCAACATACCAACAACACCATTCCCCACAGAACTTCCATCACGAGAGACCTTCCAGAAAGGCTGCAACCAAAAGTAATTCAAGTAAGCAAGTCGCAATGAATTTGTATGCACATGTAAATGATAGATACACGGATAAAATTGCAGAACAAGCAGAAAGAGAAGGATAAAAAGGCAACCAGCTGAAATTTGAATTAAAAAGGATATTTTATTTTTTTGGAAAGAAAAAAAACATATTTGAGAATCATAAATACATCTACAAGTTAATACATAAGAAGAGTTCAATGACCTAAAAAGAATATAATAGCAGCTCCAATATTTTAATGTCAGAAAGTGAATTAAGGTGAACAAACGCATGGAAATCATATGTAAATGTCAAAAAAAAAAATGGACGGAATTTACTGAGGTCTTCAAAAGGATTACATAGCTTGCTTAAATAAATGCAGCAGGAAATAAATGAATACCAAGAACGTACAGAGATAAGAGCTTTATGTGAATCCAATTATTATGAGCTACTTCAGTAATTCCACCATTCCGAAATACTCAAATAAGCTTCATTTAAGGTTATACAGAATATACACAAATACTAAGGAATCCTTAGTTATTGCATTGATACCCTAAATCCTTGATACGATGTGTTTTTGTAAGGTTACTAAGTGAACAAATAACTTTAGATAAAAAAGCATATTTTACTGAATGACAAAACAAGGTACTAAAGCAAGCAAATCAACAATTCAGCAGACAGAATTAAGTCACTATAAGCTGAATCCACCATGTGCAACAAGGACTGTAAAAAAGCATATATCATAACTTCATAAGCATCCAAGAGACGAAGTAAGAACAATCCAGCATACCCTTATGAGGCGATTTTTATGGTACACATTGAACCCAGAAACATTAAGATCTGGAGCTTCTTTTATAAATCCAATGGTGGTTTTAACTAAAACCTAGTAGACAGGAAAATAGCACAATAGTTAGTACAGGAAAATATATAGTATAAATTTAGAATGTAGAAGAAAACACACTCCCCAATCCTCATTCAAGCAACAATCTCTTGATTAACAACACCATTCAGTTCAATTTTTATGAACAGTGTTAATATATGCTGACAAATAAAATGCAGAATAATTGAAGTGGTACAGCCAAAATGCTATTACACGGAGATTAGCCTTTAAATGTGATCGATAATATAATAATGTAATTAAATAAAAAGAGGGAGGCAGTTGAAGGAGCATCAGTCATTCACTAGGCCAACAAATCTAAGTGAGTAGAGCAGAAAATTAGAGGTGGTAATTTTTCTCAAAAGCTTACATGTAATGGGTCTACCCACAAATATATCTAAAATTACGAGTATTATTATCATTATTGTTATTGTTAATGGCCATTGGCCCACTAGTACTAAATACATTAGCAAAAACACATTAATATATCAATTGTAAGTAAATGGACATATCAATGCACATTTCCACCATGTCTCCCTTCCTACAATAGATTACCTCGACTAAATTGAGCATGCGTAAGAAGATGAAATTTCTGCATTTTAATATATAAGATTTTTTTTTTTTACCTCATTAGACGTTGCAGCAAGCTGTGGCTTATAGGTCACCACTTGTTTATATTGGAGCTCATCTGCAATATTGAATTGCTCTACAGGTTTACCCCTCAGCACAATCTTGAAGTTCTTGAACTTCCTTATGTACAAAACGGAAGAATAGGCCTGCAAAAAAATTTCATATTTGAGTTACATTAGACCAGCATGCACTTGGTAGCAAATAGTAAACAAAAATGAATTAGAGTAAACAGCAAGTGTAAGTGAAAAGAGAGGCACCCGCAACGAATAGCGGAGGCGATATGAGATGTGTGATTGCAATTCAAGTGTTCGTTTGTTTACTTTCAGCCCACTCACTCGACTAGCTTCATCCCTTAGCTTTATGTCCTGTACGATAATGAACAGGTATAAGCCGCACATAAATAAAAAATAAATCAAAAGATTCATTAGATCCATAAAAAAAACACAGACAAATTGTTACTCTAAATCTTAATCAAAATAAATCTAATTAAACATGTATGAAAGGGTGACTGACAATCAGTAGAACCAAATATAAAAGACAAAGAAGATTAAAAAAAAATGGTTGTAAGTGAAGCAGAATTAAAACAACAAAATAGCGCTATATTAACTATTAAGAGCAAATAAGCCAGGAAACTAGCTTCATACAAACTGACACGCTCACACAAAAGCAAGTTTCTCATAATGAGAAACCGGCCGGCACATCAGGCACCTTTTTTAAGTTTGTGCTTCCATACCAAGCATTTTAAGAGGCTTTAATACCTGTGCTCAACAAAATTTCAGATAGTTACACTTTTTTACATTTACAGATAATAGAGAGGGTTATGAACTTATGACCTTATGATGAATTTTCATTAAACTGACTGCCTAGCAAGAATAATCTATTCAATGATATTGCACAAAAATCACAAAAGACTCCTCTCTACCAAGCTCTCCTTTCATAACAAAGAACATAACATCACACTACTTATATCAATCCTCATTAATAAGTAATCTCTTCCTTGTAATATGACAGTCAACAGTACCCCAAGGCCTCCTGAAGAATCTTCAACAGGACATCTTCATTCAGTCATTTATATTTATCTTCTTTAAAAAAAATAAAAATAAAAAAAGAGGGGGGGGTGGGGGGGCAGGGGTGGAAGGGTTTGTAACTCCCTGAAATGTACCTCATTATCATCGTCAAAATTCAATTCATAAATGCCTTCATCATTCAGCCAAAGATTGTATACTATAACTTTTGATCCATGAGGTCCAATATCCTCAAACTGCAAAGCACAAAATGAGTATTGGAAAATTTTAGGCTAATAATATCCAGCAACAAGAGTATGAACGTTTCAGTTTTCAGTTCAGTAAAAAAAAATGATTATTAAGCAAGAAATACGATACATCAGCATCCATTAGTCAAAACTAACCTGCATCATAAGTTCCTCCTTTGTAGCAAAGGGAGACCACTCAAGGATAGTTTTCAAGTTTGTTGTCCAATCATTATGTGAGCTGTAGATTATTGGCTCTGCCCAATGGTTAGAAATGTCAAAATCAACCTGCAGATTATAGTCATAATACAAGGTAAATTACAAAATTCCAGGATAAGAAAACTAGAAGAGGAAATCATAATGCCCAATGGAATATGTTTAATTGTTTTAGAAAACAAAGAAGTACCATTGGGACAATGACATCATCTTGTCCAGTCAACCGTAAGAAAGTGTAAGACAGTAGACCAACACTTTGTGTAGCACGCCTGAAAGTATTACACGCCAAGAAAAGGAAAACAAATAATCTTCTGTGAACAAGCTAAAGAATATGCTACAGGTAAATATTCAACATGAACTTATCATCACTATAAAAATGCACAAAAAGGCTAGCAGGACATGTTTTTAGTTCATCAACAATCCTTTAAAATATATATTTGAAGTCTTGAGTAACAAGAAATAGACATTTTTGGTCTGCATTTACAATTGAAGGGAGAAATGAAGAGAGTGATATGCAGAGCAACTAGGCATTTAAGGGTTTAAAAAGCTTGGGAATTAGAGGGAAGAGAAGATGGCCTTGCTAAGCCTAAATTTACACAGCCATTTCTAGATAAGTTGAGTGAAGCTTTCAAGTAGAAAATGAGATGTATATACGATTTCATCCTTGTTTTCTCTAGGCTAGCGTACATGATGAGAAAAACACTACTTTGAATTTTTAAAAGCTCAGTTAAATCTATAAAAGCATTATTGTTGTGTTTTGAACTATTGAAGTCTAATTATCCTTGATTAGATATCCATATATAATTATTTAGGCTTGAAAAGGTCAGTTCCTCTCCCCTCTTTGTTCACCCTTCAAACCTTGTGTCCCATAAATTCAACCTCTCTATGTGCAATATCTTCCTTCACTTATATTATAAAAATAATAATAATTATAAAAAAAAAAAAAAAAAAAAAAAAAAAAAAAAAAAAAAGAGGAGACAATACATAGAAATGAGTAGAAAACAAGAAAATTAGGGAGCAAAAGCAGGACATAAATTTATTACACCAAAAGCTACAAATGAACAAAAGGGAAAATTACCCTGAACGTGTCGAACGACTTAAGACAATTACATCAGCACCCAGACGCATCGTACTTGTCTTAAATCCATTTCCATCTGAAAGCAACCCATGGATCATTTAACAACAGGAAGAAGTACAAGACATTGGAAAAATAAGGAAGTGCAATCAGCGCATAGGGGACAAAATCAAGGGTGTGGACTCTGTGGAGTTGTAATAATAGTAACTTGCAGACATTGCTGCAAGCACAATATTAATAAAGTTTTTCACAAAATATTGTACATCCAAACTAGAAACAAATTCCATGAAATTTTGTATAGGTATTGGCTGAACTAAGTGCGGGGAATGGAAAATATACCACTGCGTAAAAGTAAAACTGCCAATCAAAAAAAATTACAAATTATAAAAAAGAACATGTGCATGAAGCTTCATATGTTTAGTGCAAGTGCCTGGAAGTAGGATAAACGCAGCCAACAACCTTAACCCAAAGGGGGAAATTATTAACGGGCCAAGGTATACCATCGCACCCAACCCCCAAAACCCTAAGTAAATTAACCATTGGAATAATCAATCATTCTTATTCTTCTGGCTCATTGGTTGAGCTTGAACAACTAGATTTAAGTGCGGAGTGCCCAATGAGGTATGTTGGTTCAGCTATTTAAGTTGCTGTTCACTTTCTATACTCTTCCACCCCCACCCCCCACCCCCCCACACACACAGGGAGGAGGGAGTAAAGGGATTACTCCCTCTTGCGGTCAAACCACATTAGAAAGCTATCTAGTTTTCTGTATCTTTAAAGAGAACACCTGATCACCAATAAAGACAGCTATTTTTACAAACAAAGGCGAGAATTATTACACACTAGGAATTCTTAAAAGTTTTTTTTGACGAAAGGAATTCTTTAAGTTCAAGAGTTATAAAAGTTAACTTTCAAGACTTTCAAGCTCTAACCAAATAACATGTTTGGATAATCACTTGTACGTTCTACAAGTAGATAATAGAAATGAAAACTCTATCCTGTAAAAGGAAAAGACTATGCCGACTTTAGAGCAAATGTTCATGAACTTAAAACCTAAAAAAAATTACAGATTCATATAAATAAGAACTTACATTGCCCGATTGTAGTATTTGATTTCTTTGACGAGTAACCCAAGCTCATACATTTTCTTATTCCATCTGGATCCATTCCACCACCATCATCTGTACACAACTCAGACATCTTAGCATATACAGTGGAATTTATGATAATATTAGTCTGAACAGTGAACATGTGAAGTTCATATATTCCAATAGTATAAGACAGTTTGATAACAATGTAATACCTTGGAAAAGTAACGCAGGAGAGTTGTCCTTCACATTAAGAACTTTATCAACTTTCACATATGTAGCACCATTTTGTATCTACAACCATAAGCAAGAAAATAAAACAAATAAGCAAATAAGCTGAAGCCATTGAACTAGAAAAAAAAAATAAACAAATAAACAAACAAACAAACCTCACAACTTATCGAGAAATGCATTAAAGATTTTTGAATATATATATCACAGTCAAGACTTACCAAACTATGGACTAGAAAATGACATTAAATTACTAAATACATGTAGGCAAGTCCTATACCTTTTCAACAAGGGTCTAGTGACTCTAGTCAAAACACAAATAGTCAAATAGTATAAGAGTACCAGGGTCTGAGCTACAAAGACAGTGACATGCCTAAGTGACGGTTCCTGCTACCATACTGTCACCAACAAACACAAATGAGACTTGTGTACTGCCTATATACTTCATTGTTTTTGATTAATTAACTCAATCAATTAAACCAATATAATAGTGACTAGCCAAGGTGACTGCTTTTGATACCCTCTTACTTAACATTTAAGTATATCTATATTTGTTGCTACATTGTCAAATTTGGGTGCAGACACCACCATGTTATCGAAATGATAACTCTTAGTTCAGGGACCAAATCAATTTGTTCTAACAAACGTCACAGAAGCATACTTTCATAGACAATTAGAGCATGGAGTACCACACATCCAAAAGCAAACCATGACAACAAACCAATAAATATCTATAATTCTCCAAAATCAGACCCGTTGCTTTATAAACCAAAAGGAACAAGACAGAAAGATGTGAATATTCACCTCGTCAACAGCATTGTCCAGGAGCTCAGCAATAGCTGTAACACACATAAAAAATGATGTAAAACAACTATCTATAAAATCGGAAGTCGAATGTAAAGATAAGTCATAACTCACAAGTAGCTACACAAAGTTACAAACTACAGAGTACAAAGGAAGAGTTGCACCAAAAATAATAAATAAAACTAACTCTGATTACTCATATATATATACATATAAAAGTTTCAACCCAGCCTAGCACCACTCAGAAGTATTAGTTTGCTATCCAATGGTATAAATTGTTCAGACTTTTAGTAAATTGAGTTTTTCCAAATATTGACTTTTCAAAGTTAAATGTTGATTTATCAATGGCTAGACTAGAGCAAGAAGAATAAGCCTTCTGGCTTCCGCCTTCTGATCCTCCTTCGTCCTTCCATGTGTTAAAGGGCTAGAAGAGTTTCCCGCTCTTGGCCAAATACATGATAATATGAAGTGCACTATAGCTTCTATTAAATGCGGTACAAACTTGCCAAACAAATGAATAACACATCTTACACCAAAATGCCCAGAATGATCCATTTCCTATATCCCAAGTCTTGGTAATGCTAATATAACATCAGTAAATCAAGTACTATCGGAATCATGGCAGTTACAAACACTGAGTAACCAAGTAATATGATACTCTGCCAACAAGAGTATTATGAAAATAAATAAGCAAACCAAGTGTAATCAACTGATAACAAAAAAAAATATATAAAAAATAAAAAAAAACCCACCACCAAAAGCCCATTTATGAGAAGTAGCATTGGAGTGAAGAAACTTTGGATGAACACGTGCATGCTCCAATTCACCTGCAAAACCAGATACAGCAAAATTAACAACACTTTTTTAAAAAAAAATAAACAAAATTAATTAAAAAAAAAAAATTTGAAAAAAGGTAGGTTACCCTGAGCAGGAACAAATGAAGAGGGGCCGATTTCGTAGGCACCGGCTTTCCAGAAACTTCGACAATCAAGTTTCTGCCTGGTGAAGTCGGGATCTGCTGAGTTAAGTTTCGTAGAAGCTTCCAAAACCTTGGAATTTGGTTGCTTGCCATTACTACTTGTTGGTTGAGGTGGGACGCTTTCTTCGTCGTCGCTAGGAATTTCAACGACAATGAGATCATCGTTTGCAGGTAAAGGTGGCATTGCGATGCAATTTACAATTAGGGTTTTTGTCAGATTTCTAGGGCTTCTATTTCTTCCTCAATTCAAGCGGGAATATAGAAGCGAAGCGCGAGAGCTTTGTTTAATCAATTGATTACCGCTCTGTGCCAAGTTGCCAACTGCTTTTACGACTAATTACATCAATTCCCGTCTTTAGGCAGTTTGGCTTTTGCTAACTTTTACCGGCCTAGTACAAACCTTTTTTTTTTTTTTTTATTATTTGGGAAATTTTCTTAGATACCAGTTTATAATTTGAACGGAGTATTTATATATAATTAAAGACATTAGGATTGCCTCAAAAAAAAATATTTAAGACATTAGGACGAATTTTAGCGTTGGCAAATATGTCAGTTAAATTAGGACATTTATTTTGAAACAGATGAAGTAATTACCTAGCTACTTCAATCGACTGTGTAACTTTACATTCTCCATATAGTGTTGGTCAAAGCAATTGAGATATTGGCGTGGAAAACATGTTATTGTATTATTTGCTTGCTTTTGGCTCTTAGATTTTAAAAGATATAAAATGCAAAATGTTTATGTGTACAGCAACAATGCTTTTTACAATGGTTATGTTCAGGGGCGAAGCCAGGATTTTAAAGCTTTAGGGGCCGACTAACACTTTAATAAAAATAAAATAAAATAAAATAAAATAAATATGAACATGGTTGGATACTCTAACTGTAGGGAAAAAAAATTCATTCAATCTTTTTTTAAACCATGCATTCTACTAAAATATATTCGAAGTATTTGTTAGATTATTTTGTATGAGATATCCTACATATCACAATTATCAAAATAATAACATACATATCAATCTTGATGGTATACAAACACTTCCTCTATTCTTCTTGCATATATGCCTAGATTTATTAAGACAAGCTTCATAATATATTTCGTTAGCTATCAGTATATCTAATTAAGTATAAACATTACCCAAAAAAAAAAAAAAAAAAAAAAAAAAAAAAAAAAAACATACGAAGTACTAATAAATTCAGATGAATATAATAAGATAATTTTTAATTATAATGTATCTTATATATAAATAGGAAATGACAAACAAAGTAGCTTAGGTGAATAAGGGTGAAAAAATTAAATGGATCATCTAAAAAAGTTTAGTAACGAGTAAACTAGTCCTAGTATTTAATCCTTAAACCTTAGCAATTAACATAAAGAAGAATTTTACAAATTATTTTAAAAAATTAAGAAAATAAAATAAGATTACTGATTGAGTAGTGAAACAAATCAACAATGACGAAGCCCTTAGTAATTGGGATTTGAAAAAGAAAAAAAAAACTAATCTTGTTAGTTAGGAGGCTTGATCCTAGGGCCTTGAACATCAATCAATGAGATTCATCAAACCACTATGGCAAGCCTTTAATATATGAAAATAAGTAACAAGAATATTATATATTCTAAATATTTATAGGGGCTAGAGTTAAAATAATAAACCACGAAATTGGGTCATGGGGGTCGGGCCTCCACCCGCCCCCCATGTAGCTTCGCCCTTGGTTATGTTTACATGTGTGGTTTTTGGACATCAACATATATACAATGATAACATACAATGATGATTAGAAAATTGTTATTTGCACGAAATAATTTGGTGGAATGTTAAATAAGAGACTTGTCCGGTTTCTTACCTTGATAACACGTGAGTTGTTTATCAAATGATAAATTTGTAATTAAATTAATATATGTGTGTGTGTGAGTGTGACAATAGATATGAGTTGTGTATTAAAGAGATCAGAAAAAGTTGTATTTTCTCGTAGTATAACATGTAGAACCAATAAATACTAGTTGCTAATCTATAATGTGTTCCTGATTCTCATGGTGTAACGGATTGACGTGTGTCGTATTTTGGTGTATGATACCCCCCTCCAAGGAAATACAAATGAATCAACCAATTTTGTTGATTTTTCATTGACATGTCATAAAATTGTTGACTCGTCATATGACTCAGTTCTTCATTTTTCTTCCCAAAACAAGCTTCTCCATCCTCTAATGAAACCTACCATCGACACCTTTTCTCCATCTTCCTATTTGCTCATCGAAAACCATCATTAACATTGTCGATATTCTTGTTTTCTTGCCAAAACCCATCTGTCACCACCTATCTTCATGTTTGCTAGCTGAAAACATCACCGATACCATAAAACCTCGCGTTTGTTCATTAATAACCATCACCACCACCAGCACATATCTTCGCAACATGGAGGCCATTGAGATCCATATCCTTTTTACTAAGGGGCTGTTATGTTGACCTTATTTTCTCTTATTTCAGGTGTAATAAGTTCAGTTAAATTCAATTCAAGTTGATTAAGTTTTGATAAGGGTTACTCAAGTACAAATTAATAAGTTTAGATAAATTAAGATAAACTAGGTAAGTTTAAATAAGTTAAGATAAATTCATATTAGACCATTATCAGCAATGAGGAGAAAGCAAACCGCTCAATCTCTCTCTACCCACTTTCTCTCTCTTCCCATCCAATTCCTCTCATGAGAGGTTTTTTTTTTCTACACCAATGCTCTAAAAAAAAAACTCCTCATCACTTTATCCTCCACTATTTACTATACCCCACCATAAATACACATCACCTTTTTTTTATCCTTTTTTTTTAATAATGTTTATACTACATATTTAACTTTCCAATACAATTAAAAATATGTAATTTTTTTTTTCATTACATTTTAATTGTAATGTAATTTTTTTTAATAATTTTTTAATTATTTTGGTAAATTTTTATTTTTATTGTTTTATATTTGTATTTATTTAATGACGGGTAAAATTAATAAAAAGAACATTTTCAATATAATTTTGAATTTTACGCTCTTATTAGAATATAATAATTAATAAAAATTACAGCAATTATAGATTGTACGAAAGATGTTTTCTTAAACTTAAACGATTACATAATAAGAAGCACATTTTTGAAATGAACACATAAAAAGCAATACAAATACATCGGATATTAAATAACAGTACGTTTACGAACTTAATAAAAGCGGTTTGAGCTAAAATAATACACGAGGACGAGTATTAAAACTTAAACACGATACGATTACATTCTACAACTTTGCTTATTCGGCCGTATTATGACGAAAGTTCTGTCATATGTGTTCTACTAAATCTTGTTTGAGAGACGAATGAATTTCTCTATCACGAAGGGCAATCCTCCTCTGAAAATACGCGTTGAAATCTGTGTTGGGCGGCCGCCCGATGTTGAATTCAAATGGCTCGTTGTTATTCACCGTGGCACTTGTGCTCGGTCCCGCCCGCGCTGCTGGACGTTGTGGTCGATCTTCTTCGTAGTATCGTCTCAAAACATCTGCCCGTGTGTAGTTGTGTCGTTCATCCTCGACGATCATGTTGTGCATTATTATACAGGCTTTCATAATGTCACAAAGAATATCTTCGTCGAAGGCCAGTGCAGGTTGTCGTAGTATAGAAAACCTAGCTTGTAAAACTCCGAAAGCCCGTTCAACGTCTTTCCGAACTGCTGCTTGTTGATCAGCAAACAACTTGTCTTTTTGAACTTGAGGATGTGTAATACCTTGTATAAAAGTTGGCCATTTCGGATAAATCCCATCTGCCAAGTAGTAGGCCAACTCATATTGATGTCCGTTTACCCAAAAATTTATTGGTGGTGCACGACCTTGTAAAACATCATCAAACACCGGTGAACGGTAAAGGACATTAAAATCATTACATGAGCCAGGCATTCCAAAGAACGCATGCCAAATCCATAAATCCTGATCAGCAACGGCTTCAAGAATGAGGGTTGCAGTCTTGCTACGACCAGCATATTGTGCTTTCCAAGCCGTAGGACAATTCTTCCACTCCCAATGCATGCAGTCTATACTACCAATCATGCCTGGAAACCCACGCAATTCATTTTGATGAAGGATTCTCCTTAAATCTTCATCTGTAGGTTTACGTAGATATTCACTTTCAAATTGTGAAATAACCCCCTGACAAAAATGTTGCAATGCATTCCTTGAGGTTGTTTGGCCGATACGTAGATATTCATCCACGACATTGGGGGCTACGCCATACGCTAACATTCTTATTGCAGCGGTGCATTTCTGCAACGGTGATAAACCAAGCTTTCCAGCTGTATTCGGACGTTGTTGAAGAATTGATCCCCTTCAACCACCTTATTCATAATGCGACAGAACAAAGATCTTCGCATACGAAATCTACGGCGGAATTGGTTGTCGTTATACACTGCATTACTCGCAAAATAATCGTTATATAGTTGTACATGCCCTTTTTCTCTTTCCCTATCCCTTTTAGGCTCCGGGACATTTGCTATATCATTATTAAGCTGGGATTCTTGTGATGAGTGTTGGGGAATTAAAATATGAGGTAGGTGGTTAGCAGCATAATCATCAACTAACCGATCAAATTCAACATTATTTGAGAAATCAGAAGAACTAGAGCTTGAGGTGGAGGAAATGAAAGACATGTTTTGGTTATGGTTTGATAGTTGGTTTGTTTGGGATTCTTTCCGTTTTGAATAACACTTGCATGTATATATAGTCCAAGTGACTATCAATGCATGTGAGTTGCTCTGATTTTGCATGTGAGTAACTCTGAATTGAAATTCATGTATCATTGCAATCTCTGCAATGAAATTGATGTGTCATGCATGTATATATAGTCCATATGACACTTCAATGCAATCTCTGCAATGAAATTGATGTGTCGTTGCACTCTGAATTGCAATTGAATTATAGATGCATGTGATGTATGACACTTGAACAGTTGATTTGACTCTTCAACATAAAGCTGTGGAGATTTTATTGGGAGATGTTTATTTGTCATTAACCATTACATGTGATTTTTATTAAAAACAAATTTCATAAAGTAAATAATTTACTGCATAATTAATGTTATAAAAAACATAATTCATTTCACATTAATGTAAATAAAAAGGAGTACATCTTAACATTAATTAAAATAAAAAGGACTACATTAAACATTAATTAAATAAAAACAGTAGCAAACACATTAAGCTGATCTAAATTACATGTTCCTTCTACCATAGAGTAGTGCACGTAATTCTTCCTTGTAAGCCTCTTCATCAGGAGTTAGGTCCGGTCCCTTTGCCATTAGATCTTGCAGCATTTCGTAGTTAAGCCTTCTCTCTTGAATTTCGACTTGTTTTTGGTGAAGCTCTACTTGTTTTTGCTTCCTTCTTTCCCTTTCCATGTCGAAATCCATCTTCTTCAACCGCATTTGTGCCTCGATTTCCCTCCTAGCATTATTCTGCTGCATTTGCTCGGTAATGTTTGAGACGTCAACAACCACTCCTTTTCCCTTATTACGCCTGGACTTTGCCTTTTTAACGCCATCAGGTCGAGCAAGACCCCCAGAAGTGAAACCGGTAACGTGAACAACATCTTCATCATCAGTTCTACACCGCTTTTCACTTCCACTACTGTCATCCTCGACAGCATCACCGCAAGCTAATCTTTCCTCTCTTGACAACACCCATCTCAGTTTTGTCCTCCACTTCGGGTCATTTTTAACCATTTCCCAACCATGGTGACAATTAAAATTATGTGGAGTAGGCTTGGAGGAAATATAGAATAACTTACTTGCATTATTAATTCGGTCTGCTTCGTTGTAACCACTTCCAGTTGCCCTACCAGCTTCGTCATAGCAACTACTCCATTGTATTAAATCAGTTGCCATCCTTCTCCAACGGCTTTCCAAACTCCTCAAAGGTCTTGGCGGCAGGATGTGGGGTCTCTCAGCCTGTGCTTGATCATATGCTGCAGATATTTTTCGCCATAGCGCAACTGCTTTTTGGCTTGTACCAACAATTGCATCCTCACTGAATTGAAGATACAAACCAATTAGAACTTCATCCTCCGCAACAGACCACATTCGACTTCCTTTTGTTAGTGGTTGGTTTTGATTCACAGACACTCTTGAAGGAGGTGGAGAGTATTGAGGAGTGTCTGGAACATTTTCTTCCATTTCATCATCTAATTGAGAATCGGTGCCTTGATAAACAAGAGGTGAATGTGGTTCATAGGTAGTGTTTTGGAAAGGAGTTTGATGAGGTGTTTGTTGTGTTGAATTTTTCAAAGAATTGTTTCCAAGCCTTTGTAGGAAAAGCTGAAATCGAGGATTAGTGACAAAATCATCACCCAAATCAGAGAAATGATTAGAAAAATTAGGGTTATTAGGATCCATAAGTTAATAGAGTAGAAAAGTAATAAAGCTTTTTATTTTTGGAAAAATAAATAAAGCTTTAAACAATAATTAGTAAAAAAATCAACAATTACTAAAAGAACAAAAACTAAATTATATTTTCAAAAAATAAAAACAGCTACAACAACAATAATATTAATGATAATTATAATAATAATAATGATAATAACAATAATAATAATAATAATAATAACACTAATAATAATAATAATAACACTAATAATAATAATAATAATAATAATAATAATAATATTTTTTTTTTCAGAAAAACGTAAATAATAATTATAATATTAAGAAGTGAGGATTAGGAAATTAGTGAATATAGGAGATTTTTGGTGTTTTTGAAAGTATATCAAAATATATCAAAATGCATGTCTATTTATAGAGAAAAATTTTTTATGGCCGTTGGTGAATTTTTTATTTTTTATATTTTTAACGGCAATATTACCGTTTTTTTGAATATAACCGTTGGAAAATCAGAAAAAATCTAATTGGTGGAAGCAATTGATGCGTGTCGCAAGCCCATTGGCTGGCCTGACGCGCGTCAGATGCCAGGGAGTTCAAATTTTTTTTGCTGAGAAAACACCAAAACGACGTAGTTTTGGCCTGGGAATGCACAAAACACGTCGTTTTGGACGTTTTCTCAGCCATTATAATGGGCTTGCGTCAGATTTTGCTGGGTCCCACCAATTTACTGTTCATTCTCATTTCTCCTCAACTCTTGTGTGTTTTTGGTTCTCCTCAACCGTGAGAGCTATTTTCCTCACTGATGTAGTGTTCGGGTTTTTTTTTTACACCTTAATTTTCACTCATGAGGGCTTTTTCCCTCATTGCTGGGAGTGCTCTTAGTAAAAATCAAATAAATAGAACACGCCTAAATATTGAACCAAACAAATCATTAATGTGTACATTCCATACCCATCCAAAATAAAAAATTTACCATTAGATAAACAACTATCACTTTATGTTTATTAACAAGAACAACGAGGCTCCCTCCCCCCCACTCCTCCCTCAACCACCACAAACAAACAAGAAAAAAAAAAAAGGAAAATAAAGTCTGGGTGTCTCCACCACGCCAATCATCGGCGTCAAAGGCAATACCATCAGCTTCGTCAAGGTAACTTATTCTTTGTTGTCTTCTTTAACCTTCTTTCTTATGGTATTAGATTTGAAATTTAGGTTTTCTTCTGTTCAATTAAATCACCTTCACTTAGATTCATCTCCTTTGTATCTCATATTTTATCATCAATTATTTTGACAATGAAGTAATTTGGGGGAATACAACAGTGAAATCCTTGAAAATGAAAATTTATTTGACGTTCGATTTCCTCTTTAGCTCAATTTCTTAATTACTGAAATTTGATCGACCTTAACTGAGGGTTACATAGTTTGCGGCCTGTGAAATTAGATAGATGCTTCTCATAACAGGACCTACATTATGCTTGCGAGGGGAGGGGAGGAGGTGGAATGAATGTGCTTCGTTTTTCCTTCCAAATACTTGTGATAGTGGAAGAATGTGATTTTTTATGGGAAGGAAAATGGATCTTCCAATTCTTTCCCGTCCCTTTTTCCATTAAAGAAAATTTTAAACACCTCACTCTTGCTCAAATTCTATCATCTAAATACACTATTGCTCTGTATATGTATGGTAGCTGCACCTTTTTCTCCCCTTCCTAATTCTTCCCAATTTGATCTTAAGGACCAATTAGGAGTTGTATATCTTTTGAGCAATTCAGCATGATATGGGAAGCTGTCTTAGTGTACAAAAGACACAACAGGAGTCGAAACGTATGAGTGTCAAGTTCTTGTACCTTGCAGTTATGTGAGGTAACTTCTACAGTTATACTCATGCTAATGCAATGATTGGGTATACAATTGGGGTTATATGATCCTTCAGGCAATATTGCCATATGAATAGATTGGATGTATTCTCAAATCTCAATGTAACAATATTGGGTTCTTACAAGATAAATTACACCACTAACTCACTAAGATTATCTTTAAGCAGGGTTTGCTTACAGACATGTATGGGGAAATAACTCAAATATAGTATATTTTAAAAAAAATCGACTCTACTGAAAGTCAACTGATATAATTGTTGATTTTCTCGGGTAATGGAGTAAAGGACTTGCCTTCTTTCTGAACAAAGCTTAGGCTAGCTTATGCAATATGCCTTATCCATATTGGTAGTTAAATGTCCTTGAATATGCATGCTACTTCCTTGAAGAGAAGTGCTACATCATTGTAATTAACTATTCCCTATGTCTATTATGCTACCTATTCACTTATGGAACAATTATTATAGAAAGTACGCAGAACGGGAAGTGTAATTTGTGACATTCCTGTAAGGTAAATGGGAACTTAATGTTGGGACTAAGGGAGAACTTCTTAGAGTCAGCAGGAAAATCTTCTATAGGTATTTTTTTCTCAGAGGCCTTGTTTGGCAAATGGTTGTTGGCGGTTGGCTAGTTCACTTGGCTTGTTTAACCCGCTGGAATGTTTGGCTATTTAAGCTGGCTGGTTATAAAAGTGTGTGGTAAATTTAGTTGGTAACTCTTGGCTATTTATTAGATAATTTGTGGGCCTACAAGCCAAAAGCCAACAAAAAAACTACTCTTAGCCGCTTTTTCATTTTGACTTAAAAGCTAGAGCCAATTACCAAACACTTATTTTGGTTGTTTGACCACATAAAAAAGCCAAAAGCTAAAATTTAACCAAAAAACCATTTACGAAACCCTGCGAGAATCTTGATTTCTTGAGTCACTGCAGTGTGTTTTAACTTGGCACTAGAGTTTATGTATTGAGTGATGGATTTTGGTGTTTTGTTGTCAACCCTTAACTACCTTGTCATTTAGTATCCTGGGAAGCTTGCTTAATATCTGTTGTATATGACTCCTCCTTTGGTATCATACTAAAAATATTACCTTGGGCTTGTTTGACCTGTTTGATTTTCTTACAATGAAGAACGTAGTCATTATATGCTGACAAGTTTCATTTTTTTTTTCATACAGTTTTTTTTCACCCCAGACATGGACACAGAAGGACAACAAATGATTTGTGAAAGTTCTCCACAGGCCATACAAATTGACCCTAAAAGAGCTCGATTTCCTTTCTGTATCGTATGGACACCTCTTCCTGTTATTTCATGGTTGATTCCTTTTATTGGTCATATTGGCATTTGCAGAGAGGATGGCGTAATTTTGGACTTTGCAGGCCCCAACTATGTTTGTGTCGACAACTTTTCCTTCGGCTCAGTGACTCGATACCTACAGATAGATGCAAAGGTATACTCCTAGTCTCTTACAAACAAAATCTCGCCTTTTTTTTTTATTTAAAATTAATTTAATACAGTTTGGATGCCTCCAAAAAATTAATTTATTCTCATTTACTAGTGAAGCAGAAACTAGTAGCAAACTACATTCTGGCTACATTCACGAGTCAAAAATACTACAGTAATATAAAATTTATGCCTATATTGATAATTTAGAAGAGGATGGGGACAAACCTAAGTCTCCCTCTCTTTGTAATTGCTAGCTTGCTGCATCACTTATCTAGCTGTGGAGTTAATTGTAGTGCCATGCAGGGTATATGCCTCAAATATGAGGCTATGAGCATTGTTTGCAGAATTGCAGCACATGATAGTTTAAAGAAACCTAGAATTAATGTATCTAATTTACATTTATTTGGGGACTTACTTAGCCTGCCAATGGGAGGCCATCCTTAATCCTTATACACATTATGTTATACTTAATTATTAGTGCTAGCTTGGGCCTTGGCGGGTGAATTTGGACATTATTTTCTGAACTTGGAATCTTATGTTGTAGTGTAGTACTCAAAAGTTTTCTTACATTGTATTCAGCTGTGCCGTTCAATTTCCGTCTTGGCTTCCCATAGAAATGGAGACCAACAGAATCCAAGTGAATCTGATGGAGATATTTTTACGTGGGATGATGCACTTCGAAAAAGCACACTAGAATTTCAACACCATTCGTACAATATCTTGACTTGCAACTGTCACTCCTTTGTGGCAAACAATCTAAACCGTCTGGGTTTCAATGGTGGCAGGTGGAATGTGGTTAGTCTTGCAGTACTGATACTCTTGAAGGGTAGGTGGGTGGACAGAGGTTCCATCATAAAATCTTACTTGCCCTTTCTTATTGTATTTCCTTTGGGTCTTGTTCTTGGAGGCTGGTCCTTTCTGAAATTTTGGGCTTTGTTTATGATTATCCTTGTTGGTTGGTTTTTTATTGGATCATATTTTTTTAAGGCTTTAATCCAGTTGTGAAACTTTATACTTGTATTTTTGTACCTGAACATTCTGTCAAGTTCTTGTTTATCTCGTTAAATGTACAGAAACGACCATGTAATCGAGTAAAAAGTTTCACCGGTTAATGCTACTGTTTTTTTTTTCAATGGCAATGTACATGCTTCTAATACGAAGTATCTTCGTACTACTATTTTACTAATGTTGAAACATTCAAAATAGAGCTCGACTTCCACATAGTTGTGCAATTATGTGCATATGCCCATATGGCCATATGGGGCACAACTATCACCTATGTACTATTTCTAATGGCTTAGAATTGAATTGTATATTAATTTGTATGAGAAATTATTGTTCATTGACTTCATTCCCGAGTCCCATGGGTATCGAGTATGAGCATCTTCTAATTGCGAGGTTGAATATTTACAAAGAAAAACAAGATTTGGGTCGGATGAAGTTGCATTATAAGACATACGGAGTTTTCTCAAAAAAAAAAAAAAAAAGACAAACGGAGTAAGGTTTATTACACTTGATAAATTATGGAGTACAATTAATTGGCTAATAGAGTAAATATTTCCTTAGGAATTTACCAAATTGGGGATGAGAGTTACTAGAATTATGGCAAAAATAAAAAGTTGAAGCATTGACGAGAATATTATTTTTAGGAAAAAAAACAGGTGTTTACCGCAAGGCCGCTCGATCCAACGAATATTTTGTTTGGATAATCCGAAAAGAAAAGGAGAAAAGTGCATAAATGAATGATACGAGTAGAAATAATATAATATATTGTTGGAAAGAGAGAAAGAGAAAGAGAAGAAGAAGAAGAGAGAGATATGGGCGACGAAGGAAAAGTATTGAGCTGTCACAGCACGGAGGCTTGGGAAGATCAGCTCGCCATGGCCAATGATTCCAAAAAACTCGTACGGATCATCTTTCTTCTTATTTCTTTTGCTGTTCTTCTTATTTTAATCTCTGTCTTTTTTAATCATTTTCTTTTTCCCCATAAATAATTCTTTCAATATTTGTAATTCAATTGTACATACCAACTAGGGGTGGTTATTGGGCGGGTCGGTGCGGGTCATTAGCGGGGCGGGTCGGTTGCGGGTCATGATGAATATTTAGCGAGTCAGGGTCGGGTCAGGGTCAATGCGGGTCAGGGTCGGGTCAGGGTCGAGGTAAAAGTAAAGCGGGCCATTAACGGGCCATTAACTTCTACTAATCTTTAAATAGCATACTAATCTTTAAATGGTATACTAATCTTTAAATAGTATACTTGTGCTCAGACAAAGATATATGCAGGATCAAAGTCTCATAAAAATCTTTCACATCAAAATAAAACCAGAAGTAGAGCCTGTGTAGAGAAAACCAGCACGCCAAAATAAGTTCACCAAGAGTACTAACCCTGTTACATCAATTGTAATATACTAGTTTCTAGATTTACGAAATACTACTAGAATGGTCTAGTTCATTGCCAACATTTTAGCAAATGTTCTCAGATACCACAAAAGAATGAAGCAGCAGTAGGAATGAAACAAGCTCTTTGGCTCTGAGTGCTTCATGAACTCAGAACAGCCTCCAGCAACAGCAGCAGCTACAAAGCACCTCCCAGCCACACCAACACAAGCAACTACAGAACCAAAAAGCCAGCAGCACACAGAAACAAGACCTGCAGCCCCCAGCAGAAAAAAAAAAAAAAAAACAGAAGTCAGACATAAGTTGCACCCAGCAAGGACAGAAACAGCCACTACCAAGCAAATCTTTACTACTTTAATGTAATGTGACTAAAAAACAGAACTATTAGTAGAGAAATGAACAAGAGAATATTACCTAGTAGAAAGGGTCTGCATCATCATCCTCTTCTTCTTCAATGATTTCATCTTCAAGTTCACTATCAACCTCTACTTGATTGCTTTCACGATGCCAATCTTGCATACATACTAAAGCTTGAATTGTTTTTGACTTTAATGAACTTCGCGATGCCGAAACAGTCTTTCCTCCAATACTAAAAGCAGACTCCGAAGCTACAGTACTTATAGGAATAGTCAACAAATCCCGTGCCATCTTAGATACCACAGGATACCTCACAGAACTTTGATGCCAAAACTCCAAAATATCTAATTGTGAATTGAGATCTAAAGCATCATCATCTCGGTACATCTCAAGTTGTGACTTTCCTACTTGAGATCTTGCACTAGTACCGACAAAATGGTCATAATCATCAAAGTAGTTTCTAGCTCCGGAAGTACTAGGAGGAGAAGGAGCAACTACAATAGGTGAACTACTAGCATATTGCAACTTATAGTCCTCAAACATTGACTTCATAGTTCCCAACACCAAGTTAATTCGTCTTGAGACCTCTACACTTCCATATAACTTACTAAAACAATATTCCACAAATTTCACTTTGTACCTCGGATCAAGAATGGCGGCACATGACAAGTAAAAATTGTAATCCGACCAATACTTGTCAAATTTTTCAAGCATTGGTTTCACCATTTCCTTTAAATAATCATAAGGACCTTTCTCCGCCTCAAGCAAATGGCGATGCACCATCCATGCACCTTTAAAATACACATTAGAAGTAGGATAATTCACCGCCGAAAACATACAAGTAACCTCATAAAACAACTCCAAAAAATTGTGAATCACGCTTACTTTTTCCCACTCATCCTCTAAAGGAATATATGATTGAAATGAAGCATGACTAGATCTCAAGTGAAGAAAAACATCTTTGAAGTAAAGAGAAGTGCCAAGAATTTTATACGTGGAATTCCAACGAACATGCATATCAAGGTTCAATTTCCTTTTTACATCAAGGTGAAATATCTTCTCCGCACAATCATAGAATTCTTCACTTCTATGAGAAGATTTGATGATCAACTTTATAAATGAACGAATTTTATCCAAAATTCCACTAATACAAGTCAATCCTTTTTGCACAATAAGATTAATAATATGGGCACAACACCGCACATGAAACAATGTCTCACCACAACTTAACCCTCCTCTAGGAACAAGACGTCTCTTCAAACAAGATATCATTGCATCATTATAAGTTGCATTATCAACGGTGATAGAGAGTATCCTATCATCTAATTTCCATTGGCAAAGGAACATACAAATCTCATTAGCAATACTTATCCCATCATATGGAGGAGCTAAGGCCCTAAACCTAAGAATTTTTTTACGGAGTTTCCAAGAATCATCAACAAAGTGAGAAGTGACACAAATGAAATGTTGTCTAGTATGATTTGATTTCCAATTATCGGTTGTTAAACAAATTCTACCCGAAACATTAGACAAGAAATCTTTCAATTTATCCCTCTCCAATACATAAGCCTTCAATAAATCTCTCTTTGTGGTTGCACGACCAAATGGTTTAAACTTAGGGGTAGCTCTTTTCATCATTCTCCTAAATCCTTGTTCTTCAACCATAGTGAATGAATGACCTCCCTCAACAATGAAATTAAGAATCTCTTTTCGAAGTTCATTCATGTCAAAAACAAAATTTTCTTCATCACTATCTTCCTCAAATGTAAGTCCTAGAGGCCTATTTGCACACCTCTCTAAATGACGCTTCAAATGAGATGTACCACTATCACGATTTGCAGATAAAATAGAATTACAATGTACACATGTAGCAATTCTCTCACCTTGAACATTCTTCCCTTCAATAAGCTCTCTCCAAACTTTAGACCTCTTCTTTCTCTTTCGTTGCGGAGTAATGTATTCATTATATCCATCATCACGTGCCGTAGAAGTAGTAGTAGTAGTAGTATCATCATCCATATTAATTGTTTTGCCCTGCCAGCACATTTAGGAGTTCGATCAGGAGAATAGCAAAATCCGAAAACAGAATCTTATATGGTCTGTTGTGCTTTGCTAAGGTAATAAAACAAATACTACTTGTACTACATAGTTAAATTTTATAAGTGTCCAGCCTCCAATTCAGTGTAGTAGTAGTAGTATCACAACTACACTAACCTTAACAGTCAACACACAAGTACCACATTTGCTTTCTCGTTCTATAATCATGCTAGTTTAGTCAATTCTTATACTACTATAATCAAATCAAGCAAAACTCCCAAATTATAATTAAATCATCAGCTTAGTCACATTATATTCATTCAAAGTACTACATATATTAGTAGATAATATGGGCTTTGTATGAATATATAGATGGATTAATAGTATACTTTATCAAGCCTTTATTGGTTTGATTTAATTCAAGTATTTTCAAATTGTAGCTAATATAGAAATGAAAACATTCAATGGCACAAGTGCAGAAAATATGTGACATGATTAGCACACAAAATTAAGGGTTATAATCATTCATCCATGAGTTCAGATCAAACACAATTATAATCAAGCAAAAAAAACTCCCAAATTATAATTAAAAACACCAAAATAAATCAGCATTAGCAACACCAAGAACAACAGACTCATAAGTAGCAAAATTACCCACAATCCTTTTATCACTCTCCAAGCTCAAGTAAGAAGCAAAATCACCCAGAAGAAAATCCAATTTGAATTGATTTTCAATCACATCATATAACCTAAACCGGATCTTCAATCAGATATTAAAATTGAATAACAGATTAAGAGAGAGAAAATGATGTTACCTGAGACTCTGAGTGCGCGACTTCAATGGAGAACTCTGAGTGCGCTTCAATGGAGAACTCTGAGTGCGCTTTAATGGAGAACTATGAAGTTGCGCTTCAATGGAGAACTCTGAAGTTGCGCTTCAATGGAGAACTCTGAGTGCTTTAATGGAAAACTCTGAAGTTGCGCTTCAATGGAGAACTCTGAGTGGCTTCAATGGAGGAGAGAGAAAATGGAGGAGAGAGAAAATGGAAGAGAGGTAGTAGCTGACTGCTGACCCTTACAATTATTATTGGGCTCTTTAGTTTAATTATTAAATTATTGGGCTATAAAATAAAACCCTATAAAAACCCTATAAAATAAGACCCTATAAAAGCCCTGTCCATTAAAAAATTAAAGGGTCAAAACCCTTTAGTATTAGGCCCGACCCTTTTGCCATTGGGTAGCCCTACCCAATAACCAGGCCTAATACCAACTATTAATATCATTATTTTTCTTCTTCGATCTTGTTTTTTTTTTTTTTTTTTTTGTAATCTGGATTCTTTATTTATTTTCATTTAGTTATTATCATTCGCTGATTAATTGCTCTAAAACGACAACAAAAATGCGACCGGTGTGCATGCACCAAAACAACATGCGTACGAATACTTTCTAATCTGAATACAAAAACAACTCAATTACTCAACATAAAACGCCAGGAATTCATTTTTCAAACTTCAGGATTGCTTTTCATTTATTTATTGTTCAACACAATTTTATTTTGCTCTTGGATTGATTATTTTTGATGTTCCAAATCATAAAATTAGATTGATGGGTTCTCAGTTTTCGAAACAACTTATAGACTTAGAACCGATATGTTCCTATTGTATATTCTTGAAATTTAAATTATATGTTCAATAAATTAAAACATTCTTATAATACAATCAACTTTGTATTCTTGTATGAATGGAGATTATACTTGTTCTTTGGATTTGAACTCATCTCAAAGGTATGTTCTTTTACTTTCAAGTGTAAGTTAATATATACTCACGATTATTTTCCTGTTTATTCTTGCATTTGATTTTCAAGTTATTTATCTTTTTCCATTGCTTCTCAAGTTCCCCAATTTCTTTTGTTTTAGCCCTTATAAAAGCACATTATGCTTTGGGTTTGTCATTTTAGTTCACGTTCACAATAATGATATTTGATATTTTCTTTTAACTTCGTGTTTATTGGAGAATAGGTATTGTGTCATTATTGGGTTGTGCACTTGTGTGCTTATAGTTTTTTCTTTTTTTATTTTTTTTTATTGAAGATGGTAGATAATGTGCCCTCATGCATTGCTATGTTTCATTCAACTTTTGGGCATGCTTTTTATTAAGGGTAATATGGAGCCAAACAAAGAAGATGAAAAGGGTAAAGTGTTGGTAGATGGATTTACAAGTGTTTTGCGAAGAAGTGATAGTAGATTAGTAGGGACGTAGGATAATTAGTATCCCCAAAAGGAGAGTATTTTCCCCTTCACGATTGTTACTTCCTAATTGTTCAAAATTTGAGGGAGTGAATACTATATAACCCAAAGATGAAGATAGGAGCTATAAATTTTCTTTCACGTGTGGCTCAAAAACGCACACCTGAATGAATTGCTTTCTTTCTCTTCAGAAAGGAATAACCAATGCTGGTGGAAGTTCGAATGATGGGGGTTCTTGTGAGCTCTCCTACTACTCTAGTTGGGCAGGATTTATCTGTCTTTGATTTTTGTTTGTTTCCTCTCTGCTTGTCTTTTTTTCTGGCTTTTGAAAGAGTTTGGATGTTAATGACATGTGCTTATCATATATGAGTTTTTCAATGCACAGATGGTTGTTGATTTCACTGCTTCATGGTGTCCACCTTGCCGTTTAATTGCACCTTTCCTGGCTGAGCTTGCTAAGAAGCTTCCCCAAGTCATATTTGTTAAGGTGGATGTGGATGAGTTAAAGGTTTGAATGAAACTCCTTTTTTCTTCAAAGTTGCATTTTTATGTTTCTAATGTATCTTCCATTAAGTTTTGATTTTGTGTATTCAACAGCAAGTTGCAAGTGATTGGGCTATTGAGGCAATGCCAACGTTCAAGTTCCTGCGAGAAGGCAAGATTATTGATACGGTCGTGGGTGCAAAGAAGGAAGAGCTGGAGGCGACTATAGCAAAGCATGTTTCTACTGCTTAATTGGTTGAATTGTTGTATGTTGGGGTTTCTATCGTTTACTACGTATTTGCCTATTTGGTATGAAGCAACAGATCTTATCATAAAGTAGTTATGCTGGTTTCAGGAAATATTACATCTTAATAATGTGTTGCTGCTCTTTGAACTAGCTTTGGACCTTGCTCTCAAATTTCAGATATTAATGATTGTTAATTTTAATGAGCGTATTTGATGTATATTTATATGGAGTACTATTTAGCAGTTTGAAGACAAAAGTCGTTCTCATAAATCATAATCTTGGTCTCAAAGGGCCTATTTATATAGTACGAGTAAGAGTTTACCCAAGACTTGATCATTACTTAGTTATATTGATGAAGTTGTTCAACTCCAACCTTACGTAATTTGCCGGTCTAAGGATCCATTTTACAGGTATAAGGGAGTAACATAACTGAAGATTAATTCTTATTATAAACAGTGGATTTAAAATATATATATATATATTTACAACATGATATTCTTTAAAAAAAAATAATAATAATAATTTTGTTTACCAATGATTTATTTATTTATTCATTTTTTTTTTGGTTTTGAAAAAGAAGCATATTATCCATTTAAAATAGTTTCTCTACAATTTCCTTTTGAATTTTGTGTTTATCTATTCACAGATAAATCGTTGTTGGTTCGTAGCCAGCCCTGCTCTGCTTATATCACCTTGTATAAATCTCCATTAATGGCAGAATTAAGGAGTGCAAGATATTTGCAGTTTTACACATCTAAGGCTCAAATAAATGTGTAGCTAGAGACAGCGTTCAATAGAATGTGCGGTACATTGGCAAAGCATAAATGGAAAGCCAAAGCTTTTATTGTTTCGACAACAATTGTGTCAAACAATTTTTTTTACAGAACTTCTGAAGACATGATTGTGAATTGAAGAGGGGGTGATTACCTTACCTCCCAAAAAACTAAAGTAATCACACAAAAATCCTTTACTTCTATAGTCATTCTCAAAAGAAAACAAAAGAAATTTTTTTTAAAAAAATTCACACCATAATCTCTCCTAGCCTCTGTTTAATGGCCAGGGGCTAGCAGACTAAAACCACATAATTATCAAACTTGCTAAACCTACACAAAACTAAATTTACAATTACAGAATGGATACCAAACAAACTATAAAACTAAGTTTAACCGCCCAAATGCCCTTTGATTAGCACGGTCTAAAATCTAACTCTAAACAGTTACACTTTGAGCCTATCTACGAGTAATAAACTTACATTCCGAGACTAATGTTCATTCCTCACTGGTATGTTCTGTCGAAACTATCATGCATGGTGATCAATAGTGTATACTTGTTTGGTTAGATGTTGTAAAATCCGTGGAAGCGCAGACTGCTTGAACTGTTAATCGCTTCAACACATTTGGACAAGGATCGTTTCCAAAATTGCTGTTTGTTACTGTTACTGCACAACTTTGCTTCCCTTTGCATTTCTGTGAGAAAATGAAAAGCAAATATCTTAACACATGAATAGAGCAATATGGTGACATCAAACCCTAAGAAATAAAATTCTTTTCTCAGTAGTACCTTTTCTAAGACTGCATATGAGGTGGAAGCATGGCAAGAACCTTTCATAAATCTCCCACAAGTTCCAAGAGGAGTTCCAAAGCTTGCAAATGTGATGGATGAAATGTACTGGCTGGGAGCACAATGCAAATGGATTTTGGGTATGTAGAATTCTTGTGTTCTATCATAGCTTTCAATCTGAAAGCTTTTAACAGTTCGATGAGTCTCAGAGACTTGTGCACAAATTGTGTTCATTGATCTCTTCATAAGGGTAATTTTGCTTGGATCTCCACCTGTTTCCTCAAAGAGAACGATCAGATTTTTTGTTTGTTTTAACCAGGATCGAGGCACGTGATACCTGCAAAATCATATTTTTATACATAGCATGGTTAATCTTGTATTAGATTATGCTCTTAAGATCCTGTCTCCAAAATAATTAAGAAGAAAAGTGGATCTTGCTTTGTTGGTTTGGGTGGTTACCATCTTTGGGAAGGCTTGCCACATCCAACTTGACACTTGGGAGGATCAAATCTTCCAGTATAGCTGCATCCCTTACATTCACCACTAGCATAAGCTGTCCAATATCTTCCAATGCTTTCCCCGTTGATCCACACTTGACCCTTCCCCATGCTTTCCATGTCCAAAGCCAATGGCTCATTTCCTTCAGGTGCATCGAAGTAAGCCTACAATTTCCCAGTTGTGAAAAAATTAGAGTTTAAGACACCAATGTCAATGAGAACTGGAATGAACAGAAAAGCAAAAATCCATGTACCTTGTGCCACATCAATGGCTGCTGGTCTTGGACAGCTATTTTACTGTCCATCCATTCTACCGTGGATATACCATTTGGAGAAGCTAGATTCATGGACTCCCCCTTTAGGCCAACCTGAAAGAAGATGGTTAGCATTACTAAAAATACCAAAAAAGTTCAATGGAACATAATGGTAAGTATCGTAGTACAACTAATCACCTGATAGGTCCATTTCTCCCATGATAGGTCTAGTTTTCCCTGACCAAGGCCTTGTAATACAACGGGGCCTAGGATACCTGTTTCCCAAGACTCAAAATGTCCTCCCACATTCTTCAGCAATCAAACACAATTATTTTTTAGTATGTGAATAATAAATAATCCTGTAGCAGGTACAAATTTTTCTTTACAGTATGAGAAGCAGAACGCTAGAGGAATGCATACTGGTAAACCAACGGCTATGCTCAGGAGTGCAATTTTGTTTGTTCCTGTCTGTAGATTCACTTTTTTGCTGAAGATGAATCTTCTATTCTTCCTTTCCCCAAAGGCAGATCCTGCAAGTGATCGTCAATGATTGTATCAGGATAAAAGAAGTCGAAACTATTACTGAAGAGCTGTTTCCACAAAACATATTGAGTATGCAGTACCTATAAGCTGTCCGTTTACAAAAACATGAACAGCATGCCCTGTAGATCTTACTATGAGTGTTGGGAGTTCCCCGCCACGAAAAAAGGACTCTGATGGATTGATTTCAACACTGCAAGAGCACCAATTAAAGCAAAAGACACATTAAAACTTGAAGTTTGAATACTTGATTAATGATTATGGTTGGAGAAAATTTTAATCCCATAAAAATAGGCCAAGTAATATGTATCATGTATACCTAGTTTTGTACCAAAGATAATCAGTACTATCCCTGGTCATGTTTATCTGCTCTAAGAGACCAACAGCCGTTACGGTTGAGCTTGACCCGTCATCTAGAGCTGATGCATCTTCATTATAGCTTTCCCATGGGAATATTTTTGTGTTGCTCGGAAGCATTTCCATATGCGATGTTTGTTCTCCTACCTGTTAGTTATGAGCAACAAGACAGTTACCTCCTCACTCTAAATCATCACCTTAGAGGAAGTTGACTAATGAATAAAGCATTTTGTCAGGATCTTATGAGCCTCCAGTGGACTTACCTTTGCAGTGTTGAAAACTACATTTTTGCAATCTGGAAGAATGCTAATGGACCAGGGAGGCAAGGTGTAGTGTTTATTATTGAACAGAACTCTCACACCAGATTCCGTATCATAGTTTGATAGAAAAGCTGCACAGCCTCCTTTTTCCGGGAAAAATACATGAGCCTGAAAATATATATAGAGGTTTATACTTTATTACTTTATATCAGTATAAGGTATAAGCAGTATATAAAACCAAAAAAAATAAGTTTTCTAGTTGCTGTAGGTGGAGGTGAAACCTGTTGATGATCCCCCAACTGAGTAACTACAGGATCAGACGAAACCAGAGCTGACTCACATAGCTTAATTGCCTTATGAAGTTCCTTTAGGTGACCGTATTTTGGCTGCCTGATCAAACCTATATGCAGAAAAAGAGTTGCATTTATATTCGCCTGTCCCCTTCTTAGTAGTTTGTACAAATACTGATATTAATAATCAAAACAATGTAGGATATCCGAAGGTCTTCTTACAAACTACTCTATATAGCAAAGCTCTTCAACTCTTACCATATTCATCAAGAGGAGCATCATAGTCGTAAGAAGTAGTGATAAATGGACCTCCAGCTGTTCGCCCGAAGTTTGTCCCACCATGGTACTGTTTGACATGATATTTGTTAGCAAAGTTTCATCGAGGATTGGTAAAACATTGGATGATCGGAAATTCACTCTGTAAAAGAAGTGTACCATGTAGTAGTTGACAAAGGATCCCCCTGTCTGTATGAACCTAGCAACAGAAAAGGCCAAATCTTCTACTGGTCTTTGGTGTTTGGGTCCTCCAAACTCGGTAAACCTGCTCAAGATGGTATAAACAGAGAATAACCTCGTCAAATTCTCAGCATATGGTAAATGTTCAAATTCGAAGAATTAGAGGGAACCATACCAGCCAGTCCAAGCCTCAGTCCAGAGCTTGGGCTTAAATGGTCTGTTAGGTGTAAAATTATCGCAGTAGAAACCATTGCAAGTGTTTATCTGCCTCAGCAAGCAACACACACAAGTGAAAAGCCCAATATGAGAACGTATAGCAATTAACTTAATTGTTTTACAAATAATCATGCCTGTACATAATTTGGCATGCTTTAAACAACATAAAATACAAGGCGGTAAGTTAGACCAACAGTCTACGATTGTGATTGGAAGGAAGCCCTTACCAGAGGATCTGGAGTAGCATCGTCCTTGCACATGGTCCAGGGAACCCCTGTATCCATACTCTGAACCATGTTTGCAGCCCAGTTCATGTAGTTATTCCCTTCTTGCCCAAGTCTCATTCTTAGTCTCCCATATTCATTCTCAACCTAGAGACATGGTGTTATTTTAGTGAATAATAATATAAAGCATTCAAGCCATCTTACAGAACAAACACATCTCAAATATGAGTCGAAAATTTCATCAAAACTTGATGCATCCATTGACATTTACATCATACAATAGTGATTTCAAGAGTTCAATTCACTACTCGTTACCTGTGCAAGAATAATTGGCCCACCCTGAGACTCGAACAGATTATGACTCTTCAGCAAGGTTACAACTTTCTCAGTGAATCCTTGCATTGCTCTCTGCATAATCCCAATCCACATTTTCCATCAGCAGTTCTAATACACTACTTAGATTGGCAACAATTTAATTAAGTTCACAAATGAGAGGCAATAGTGTAAATTCAGATTTCCAACCTTGAAAGGTTCATTATCAGTTCTGAAGCTGATTCCTGGTACATACTTCAACCATACAGGAAACCCACTACAAAACCCATAAAATTTAATCCATTAGAATATTCCAAATTTACACCCTTTTCCTTTCTTTCATCCAATTCTTACTCACTCCATTAAAAATAATTAGATTTTAATTTAATTTAATACACTATACACATAATGACATTCGGTTAATTAATAAAAGTAATAACAGTTACCCGAAATTCCACTCAGCACAGACATAAGGTCCGAGTCTGAGATGAGCATAGAGTCCAGCTTTCTGAACAATCTTTAAGAATCTAACCAAATCATATCTTCCTTCAAAATTGTACTGAAATTGTCCAACCAAAAAATAAAATCAAAATAAGAACAACAATAATAAACAAGTGATATATTAATTACATAAAAAAAAAAAAAAAAAAAAGTGAGGACAGAAGTGGAGTACATTGGCAGGAGAAGGCTCATGACCATTCCAAAAGACATAGGTATCAATGACATCCAACCCTCCATCTTTGGCCTTCTCTATCAGATCTTCCCACATCTATATCACATTTAAAGTAAAATTCAGGATAAACCCAGAAACTAAAATCACATAGATACAATTAAAACATATAAAATAAAAGAGTAAAAACAATAATACATACATCAGGAGTGCTTCTGGGATAATGTATAGAACCAGACATCAAAATTCTTCTTTGGCCATTAATTAAAAGAGCTTTCCTGTCATAACCAACACTGCATTGCATACATTTAGCATTCATAAACAGAATTAACACCCACAAAAACACCAAAGTTTTCATCTTTTCCATTTTAGAGAGAGAGAAAGTAGTAGAGGGAAACCAAATGGGAATGTATTTTGCGGTTTGGTTTGGCTGAGACTGTCAATAACACTACAAACACCCCATTTTTCTCTCTCCTAAAAATGGGTATTGGCATTTGGGAGTAGCAAAATGAGTTTGGTATATATAAACACACTCTCACGTTTCATATAGCTTTGCATTTTTCACTTATGTCAATGCGTTCCATCACTATGCTCTGTATTCATTTTTTTTTTAATAAAAAATAAAAAAAGGAAGAAAATTAGAAGCAAGAAAATACTGACATAAAAGTGCATTAAATCCGGTCCACTTTGCTGTCAAAATTTGCGGAGTATAAAATAACATTAGCTTAAGTACGCTTTAAAATTTGTTTAGTCAAACCAAGATTTAGACCTGAGTCCTTGACCCCACCTTTTTTTTTCCTTGTGACAGGGATCTCACTTTCATGTATCACTCCCAAAATCACTCATATACGGACTACTTTTTTCTTTTTATAAAAATTCTTATACATGTACTTTGTATTTGTATTTTTTTTTTTAAATACGAGCAATTATTATTTATCAACATAATTTCTACGAGTACACAATAAAGCTTGTTCATGAGTTCGACGGCTTCTACCTACGAATTTTAAGTACAAGATTAGTATTGTAATACACGAAACTTGTTCTATGAAGTCATTTCTTCAGTAGGTCAATTTAAGGGTGGGGAATACCTGAGATGTAATTAGATCAAGAATATTATTTTTGTATTGAGGTTGCTGACTATATAGATCATCCAAGATTATTCGCTGTTAATATTATAAAATGTGCACGTAATATTGTATTAATTGTTGATTGCTGCTAATAAATGGTGAGGTTACCTTGTAGTTTCCTTAGATAAGTAAGAGATGCTATTACAGCTTACAACAGGGTTGCTTCACTAATTATCTGCATAATTTTTGTTGCCCAGTTGCTTTAATTAAATAAGGATTAGGCTGTCCGTGATCATGTTAATCAAGAGTTTACCCATTAATTGATCAGTACGATTGCCAACAAATCTCTCAATTTAAGGGGGTTTTTTTTTTCTCTTTCTTTTTTCCCTGAAATATCGGCTGAATGAGTTTTGCTTTACGCTTGTATACGTTTACGTCTAAGGGTTGAGTTTCCAGGAAATTAAGATTACAAAAAATGAATCGTCCTGGCCTCATGTTATGTATGCACTATGGATTACTTCATATATTGATGCCAATCACTCCATGTTGTAACGTGTTACCTCATATCTTAGAGGTCTAGGATTTGGATACTAACGTCTTACCTCATATTCATTAATCTTGTTGAAATTAAGCCAATGAAAAAGTGCACTTCAAATGATCAATTAATATTGACTGTAAGTGTAAGTGTAAGTTGATTGATTATTAGTAATCTCATTTATGTATAATCATCACTAGTATTTGTAGGTGTACATAATTGGTACCCAGTACCCATTAGTAACTCCATGTATTCATTTTTAGCAATTCAATCAAACCTTATTTCTTTCATCACACTACACCACTTACTAAAAATTGTAAAACAAAATGAAAAGCAATACAGAGTATTTTAGTCTGGAATCTGGATACAATAATAAGCGTACGTAAAGATTATCCAAGATTAAGGTAAATACTCAATAACTCATTACAGATGCTCCCAAGTCCCAATAAGTAATTCTTGGAAATTAAATTATATAAGGATTTCAATTCTCAAATTTTGATATAGAGCAAGCAGAGTTAATACTGTAGTTAGCAATCTAGTGTCCGAATCTTTGTATGTTATGAAAATGTAAAATGAATGCAGCTTTTAAAGGAATAAACGTGAGAGGAGTTACAGCTTTTGATTAGTCAACTAACGAGGAAATTGATTAAAAGATACGGAGTAAACAGTTACTCGTTCAAAGAGGAAAAGCAGATTATTCTACTTTGTATTAAAAAGATAAAAAGAAGAGCGAAAGCAGAGAAGATTAACTAGAAAGAGGAATTTGTTTTATTTGCTAATTGCCTTGGGATGCCGCCAAATGTATAAGCTCTGCTTGCCTTCCTCAAGCTATATCCACGCTGCTTCTATAACAATTCTCGGTACCTGTTTGATTTCCTGCGCCGGGCCAGGTATAATATACTCGTATTTTGTTGATGGGGTGATTGGTGTGTGTTATACCAAGTACTTTGTAGTATTTTCTAATGTACTTAAATTGATCAATAAGGTTACGTAATGTCCTTTGTAAAATCACATCATATCATTTAGAACAAGGGGTCTATTGGTCTATAGTCTATACAATATATTACAACTTACAAGTGTGATACTTCATTTTCTAATGTCCACTAATTTGCTGCCTAAAGGTTGGGTAGTTAAGGTAATGCATGTTGATCATAGCTTTTAATACCAAACAATCAAACATACACTAATGGAGTATGAGTTACTAATAAATTTATTAAGCAACCCAAATTAAAAACATAGTACAAGCAACAATGAAAAAGCTAATAACATATGGATAAAAAAAATACTAGTAAGAAAAAAGAAGTATTTATTTACAATGTACGGAAATGTGAAGAAGAAGCCCCGCAATATAAAGAGGCCTCCACATGCAAAGCAATTGTGACAATGCTTAATGTTGATAGTGGTCAATCTAAGCTATAAGTGGTGTTTACAGATATAGTGTATGTTTACTTTTCAATATTTTTTTAATTGTTGATCCTATTTTTTTCCCCTTAAAATTTGCTTTACTTTGATAACGGCGGAATCAACGGGGAAAATTGGGAAGGCATCAATTAAGAAGTAGTTGTTAGTAAGTTCGTTGATTTTAAGAGCCTATATGGCCTGCTTAATTATTAAATTAGCCGTTGAGGGGCACCCACTTCACCAACAAAGCGGTAATTAAGGATTTGTTTTCTGGGAGTCAGCTCACTTCTCTCTTCCTAAATCATCACTACATCTACAAGTGTTTCACTTGTACGCTTACCACTTCGCTTCTACAGTAGTACCATTCTAGTACTAACCCAACTATTTCTACATGTGTTGTACCATTCCAGTATACAAGCCTTCTCATGCCCACCGACGCAAATTTACTCAATTCTATCGCGTAACCGAATTTATAAATTACAACATACCTTATGTAAATTTACTTTTTTAATTTACTTTTACTACTTATTAATGTTATTACTTTCCGTAAAAAATTATCATTAAGGGGCGGAGAGTCAGAGTATGATCTAATTAATATAACTATTTATTGTCCTTAGTTATGAGAGGTCGAGACAGTTAGAGAGTGTAAATTTACATTTAAGGAACTAATTTCTTTATATATTATGGAGTATTAATTTATTTTTTAAACCTTTTGATGAGGGGCACATAATCTATGTTTCAAAAACTATATCAGATCAAGTACATGCAGTAATAATGATGTAAATATTATTATTTTAGGTCTCAATCAATATTACTCATATATATACACAATGTAAATATTATTATTTTAGGTCTCAAATATTACTCACATATACACAAATACTACGTAATAGTCACCACTTACGATTGAATACCGTTTACAATATTGTCCATTTGTCCATGCTACTCTTTCATTTAAATCATTACAAAAAAAATAATCTCGATGCTCAACCCAAGTTTCAAAACTAATGGATAATTAATTAATTCATGAATAATACTCGAGTACTTGACGTAATGACGCAGTTGAAACTGTCTTAATCTATACCTAACATTTGTTTCTAGAACCAGATCCAAGGTGATGTGATGCTTGTACTAGACTAACTACTTAGACAGGATCTTAAACTATCTAACAAAATTGAAGCTAAGGTAGATGCACATATATTTTCCCCTCAGTTTAAAAATATCCTATATATATTTCATTATAAGTCGTTTCAAAACTATTATTTTTATTTAATTCATAATACAGTATGTACATTTTCACTACTCAAATAAATAAGGTAAAACAAGTAGGGAGAAAGAAAGTAATGGAATTCAACTTTATTTTATACTCCGTAAAAAAATTTTACAATTTTCCCAACTTATATTACTACTCTGCAATATGTATTGTTAAAGTAGTAAATAAACTTATAAACTCCATTTCAGAATTTGTATAAGTTTAACAATAGAGGTAAGCATTTAGTGATATGGATGCATGCACACAAGCATAACTAATCCGAGGACTGGGGATATACAAATACTGCTCAATCCCAAAATCTCGGGCAGTTGATAATTAGATTTATTTCAGCAATGCTTTATTATGGTTTGTGCAATCAATTTTATTATATTTTGCCACGCTTTCATTACAAAATTAAAGTCTTAATAATAGATACCAACTTTCAGCAGCAAATTAATCTGTTTGCCATTAATTAGTGCACTTGCAAACAAGCCACAATTATGGTTTTCATCACTCTGGCCTTATTATTGTCACGAATCATGATATACGAGTAGATCGCTAGACGAAAACACATATAGACATATAGTATATCTATATATATATATTTTTTTATTTTTTTTGCTGCATGAGTACATATATAACGTATTTTTGTATGTATCTCTTAGTACATGCTATTATTTTCATTAAAAGAAAGATTATTTAATTTGTGTTGTTACATGTCCATAATATATACTACTTGTATGTATAAATATCCGGCCGGTCAGACAAAATGCCTTGAATCCGCGCCCATAATGATCCACGTATGTAGGAAAATTCCATAAAATTCAGTAAATGCACAACAACAACAACCATGCATAATACTCCCATTATATAATTATGGTGGGGTGGTCCATATATATATATATACATATCAATTCCCATTATTTATGGCTGTCCTTTTCCTTGCTTTCGTCTTTTATTCCCTTCCATACTTTCATCTTTTCATGGACTACTCCGTACCATTCAAATAAGCTTTTACCCTAACCAAATACTCGTATAAATTATACCCTAATAAACTTGCTACTTAACCGATCCTATGTGTTAACTAATTAGCAATCAAACTAGCATCTCATAATTTCATGTTTAATTTGTTTCTCTATGCCGGGTAAAAAAATCAATGCAAGCAACATTGCAAGCTTTATAATAATAATTATATTAATTATTACTTCTTATTACATTATTTCTTCGCATACTCTTTTTTAAACTCACATATACGTGTAATAACATGTATGTTATTAGAATATGTAATACTTCTTCCATTTCATCATATAGTTATTTCTAATTTGACTAATATGTCTCACAAAAAGATTTTAAATAACAAGGCAAGTAAATTTTATTCAAAACATTTAAGTAGTGCAAAGTAGTATAGACATCAATACGTGTGACTTATGTGTAAGTTGTAAGTTAAATTGTATGTACATGTATGTATTAGGAATTAGTGCAAGTCTATATTATTTGCCACAATGATCTTGTAAATCTTGAGTGGTTTAATTTGTTGATAATACGGTGGGAATAATTATATACGAGTATTTATATTCAATGTATGGTATGCTTATTATTGTTGTAATGAGCATAGAGGAAGTGGGGGACATTACATGGAGCCATGGAGGGCACAAGGAAGGGAGGAGGAAGAGAAGTGTACGGATTCTAACAACTCACATAAGGATGGGGATAGATTCATACAAATACACCCCAGGCACACATGTCAAGATATCACTTGATTGTCCAACCATCTTGTGACACGTGACACCCAGCTAGATCATCATGGATCATAGGAATTTTAATCGTCGGTGCACGTGTTTCGCTTAATTGGCGGGAACTGTAAATTGGCCGTTACTTCATTTTCACCTTTTTCTTTTCTTTTTTTACAGTTAGGTCGTTAACCCTTTCATGGGAATCTCTCTTTCATCTTTAACCCCTTTCATTCCCTCCAATTTTTTAGCCTTTTCCGTCTACCTTAGATTTTGCAATTTTGATTTTCTTCTCGTTTCATCATACCCTTAATATTGTAAATTAAAATGGAATAATAGTATTCCGTATGGACTACTAATAGAAATTTGAATTATTGATGGATTAGAAAAGTTGGTTGCATATGTACGTTGTCCTTTTTTTATGAATTCACAAATGTATTACAAAAATGATTGTTAGTTAAGTTCGCGTTATTTTTAATACACTTCGTAATATGCACATTTATAGAAGTAATGATTTATTATATATATCTAAGCAAATTCACCAAACTAGCCATGCATGCATGCATGCATACATTCAATAACTGGGAGAACGTTTATTTATAATTGGGTAATGCTATATATAACCCTTAAGGCTATGTATAAGCATTAAAAACACTCTTAAAAATTGTATAAAATTAGAAATTCGGGATAAAAACACGCGTAGATTAGTGTAATTAGTGTATCTTTGTCATGACTTTTTAAATTTAAACAATTTTCAAGAGTGTTTTAATACTAATTTGTAGCTCTAAGGGTTATGTATAGCATTTTCTTTTATAATAATTCCTATTGTATAGAAAAATAATCACTACTCAATAAATCATTCATCACAACCATCACATAACCCAATTACTTTTTACAACTTTTATATTCAATTAATATGCATACCTAGTCAAGTATAGAGGAATTGTTTAAATAATTACATAAGATCAAAAGTGTGAACCATGAAATATCTATACATGAATTATATCATTTATGTTGGGTTTAAGAGGTGGGGTGTTTCCGTATATCATGATTAACCTCGTTGTCAATTACATAGTAGTAGTGAATTTATGCCGTTACTAATCCAATCCACCTTTTCGATCAATTGAGTTTCATAAAATCTAGATTTTCATAAGTAGAAGCTAGAAAGTGGTTATTGAGGCCTACTCTAGGCTCCTGATCAGGGGTTAATTTTAACTGTAGTAATTTGTATCATGATTACTTCCAAAAATTAGCCGTTTATTTTGCAATTACAAATAAAAAAACAATAATTTAACTTTTAGTAATCATTTGGGAACGGACTACGGGTATAAACCACCATCATCATCAACATCCAATAAGTGGTTCAGTTTAAGGGACAAGATAAGCCTAATTTATCAAATTCATTCCGTTAGTTTAAGGGACAAGAGATGGCTAATTAATCGAATTAATTCTGTTATTAAAACTTTTAACAAAATCAAGATTCACGCCCTTGGCATTATCATTGCTCTGTCCACAAGCTTGTCTTACTTGCTTCGCATGCTTTTTAGGCTGCATCTCTTTGCATTCATTATACGAGTTACGTTCTTGGACATTCATGTCCCACGCAACACTATCTATGTACTCCTTCTTTCAAACCGTAATCACACTATTATTCCCACCCTTCATAATTAAGGATTAGACGTACATAAAGTATATATTAATGTGCGTAGTATTAAGAAACTACTCTGATTTATTATAATTTTAATATTATTTAGGACTGTATAATAGGCAGATATAAGAAATCATGCGATAGGTGTTTACCAATAGATTCAACGACACATTCCCAAGATGACCTTTTATTTTACTTATTTTTTATAGTTTTTTGCCAAAAAAATAAAGGAAAAACAAAATCTATCATAATATTATCATATGTTGCTATACATACTTAGGCCCTTTTGATTCACCTTAATTTTGCTGAACTACTGAAATTATTTTTACTGAACTGAACTTATTTTTACCGAACTGAACTTAATTTTACTGAATTGAAATTATTTTTACTGAACTTAAATTATTTTTACTGAACTGAAATTATTTTTACTGATTTTCTATTATAATTCATCTTTAAGAAAACTAAATTTTACTGAACTGAACTTATTTTTACTGAACTAAAATTATTTTTACTGAACTGAAATTAATTTTATTGAATTGAAATTATTTTTACTGAACTGAAATTATTTTTAGTTAATAGTATTATTTTTTTAAGGTGAAGAAAATATGCATTTAATTTAAAATTTTAAATGATATAACAAGGCAACTTCTCAACACTAATCTAATTAGAGTAATTACAATATAATAAGAATCAATCGAACAAGAAAGAGGTTTTAGAAAGGATGAACGATTCCCGTCAAAATTAAATGAAGGATGAACTAATTAACATCATGTTGTTATGTTGGTGCTATTGAAAAGCTCAACATGCATGCTAAATTATACATGTTCCAAATCTATTTTTATATATTTTAGGGTTATATAACAAAATCATTACTATAATACACATAATACTAAGGATAATATATATACCTAAAAGGTACAATAGATCCTTTTATATATTGATAATTAAGCTAACTACCAATAACGACTTTAAGAAATTATTGGCAACTATTGACTTTTTTGACCATGCTTTGATTTGCAATTGGTTGCTGTATTTTTAAGGTTTAGATGTATATTAACGGTCCATCCAATCATTTCCAACGAAGAGTACGTTATTTGATCTAGTAGGAATGATTCCGATATTTAGGGCATGTTGGAATCATAATTATAATCGTTATATAAAGCAAATATTTGCTTAAATTAGCTTGTTTAACAACTTAATTTATTCTTTCAATTGTGTTATGTCTGTCCCAATCTTGATAGAGTTGTTTCAGGATATCCTCACATGATGCAACAATAGAGTCAAATTTACTCATTGAGGAAAAGAGCTAAGAGTAGTCATATCAAGTATTATCGATACTTGTTTTCAAAAAAAATAAAAAAATATTACCGATACTTAGGGCCTGTACTCATTGACTGAACTCAGCTGAACTGAACTGAACCGAGCTGAATTGAAATGAATATTTTATAAGAGAAGGAAATTAAGAGCTGAACTGAACTGAACTGAACTGAACTGAATTGAATTGAACTGAACTGAATTCAACGTAAGAGAACAGACCCTTAATTATTCGATTTAAATCCACTGGCACTTAACGTACTAGCTTGAATCAAAATTAGCCAAATGTCAAATTGAATCATTTTTTGTACCGAGTAAAAATGATATTAAGGGCCTATTCACATTTACTGAACTGAACTGATTGGAGCTGAACTTAACTAAATTGAGTTGAAATGAATATTTTATGAGAGAGGGAAATTAGGAGCTGAACTGAACTGAACTGATTGGAACTGAACTAAACTAAACTGTACTGAAATTAAGTAAATGTGAACAGACCCTAATTCAATTATTTTTATTTATTATTATTGATGCAAATGAGGGCCAAGCCCTAAAACAAAAACAAAATACATTACTACCTTAAAAACCGAGATTCAGCTACTCTAATGATGTCCTCCTAAAGACGGCTTTTATTTTGATTGAAGGAGTATTGAAATAAACGATCCTATCTTTGAGAAGAACCCGGCTAAATTATTTCTGAGAGAATAGGTTGAATTGTATTGATGATCTTGGCTATTATTTATAGTCTACAAAATATAACTTACACAATATAAATTCTATCATATAAACTTCCATAAATCTATCTTAGAATATCACTAACATATATTATAATCCTAAATATAATATTATGAGATTTATATGGAAAATATATCACAATAATATATTTTCCTATATTCCTAACAAACCCCCACATTAGCTAGAGAATCCGCCACCTTATTACCCTCCCTATGAACAAATTTAAAGTTACAACAAAAAGACTTAATTAAACTACGACAAGACTTAAGAATATGCACGCATAAGTACACAAGAAGTAATAATCTCTATGAATTTTTTTTCCAAGTTGATTCAATTTCGAAAGAAACCTCTAATAAGGTGATGAGACGATGAGATAGACTCAAAAAAATTACACAAAGACAAGACACCCTCCAATCAATACTATATACTAAAAGACACACCAGCGATGACACGTGTCATCTCCTGGTGTGTCCTCAGTTATTTTTTTTTAAAAAAATATTTTAATTAAGGAAACAAATCATTTACAAAAATCATATTTTTTTTGTACATATTCCCTACTTACATGTTATAATTATTATATTTTAAATAAAAGATTTATTCACAAATCTTTCCAAAAAATATTGGGCAATATATACCAAAAATAAATATTTTTAAATAATTAGTGACCTATTTTACAATAAAACATATATATATATATATATATATTGGTCAGTTTTTTTGCCTACTTTGTTTTGGTTGTGTATTGGAAGCTACAATTAAAATTGCAAATATCAAATTAACATATCACATACTTTTATTGTTTCTTGACTAATTTATAATTCTAATATTTCTCAATCAATAATATATAACTATATATAAAGATCATCGTGCATGACACGGGATCTAACCTAATATAAAGTAGATTATTGAGTGATTGACATTTAAAAAGCTGATTCATCACAAAACTTCCAAGCCCAGAAGTCCAAGAAACTAAGACAGCTAGTGTGAGCTTATATGCGAGTAAAGTACATTTCTTTTCTCTCTATTTATTGCGACTTATTATTGCTTGTTGCTTACCCGTAATATATACCCTTTTTTAATCGTCAATTAGAATGCAACAACACAATTATAAATTAACCTAAGATTCATGATGTTAGAGTGTAAGTTACTTTGGCAATCTATATCGTTTTTGCACACAACGTGTTCGATGAATTGTTTAGCTTAGAGAACTACGCTTCATAATTGCAGCCATTATAATGAGTACTCTATCTAGTGATACTTTTATTTATGCACACAACCTGTTTGATGAAATGTTTAGCTCAGTTTATCATCTTCTTGTTTTATTACCCTTATTTGAGTATATTCCCAGATGTTGGCAACTATGTTGCAACCATCCGAATTCATTATATTCTTATAGCAACATTCACATCTTACCATTCCAATAATTACACGACACTACTTTTGTAACTAATATTTAAGATCCTTCACTATCAATGTTAGTTGAAGAAAGCATTATTAACATATTTCTGGGTATGAATACTTAAATGGCTCTGATTTTGGTAATTTATTTTGGTATGACTTAAATGGAATGTTCTTGTATTTCACGTTTGTGCACAAGGTGTTAGCTATACAGTCTAAATCCTCCAAGTTTGATACTATTTGATAATGCAGTAATATGTATGTTTGAAACATCACTATTTACTGTTTAATACTGCATTCATTTCTGTTAGGAATCATGGTATTTGTAGTTTTGTACTATTTTATGGTGACTGCAATTAGGTAGGCATGATGTCTATTGTTTAAGATTGCAATCACCTACACCGTTTCCCAGACGACAATTCCATCGTGCTAATGTACTATGTAGGAGCTTGGTATTGATATATGTGCATGTTACTTATTGATAATTCTTATGAATCTGAAACCTAGTCGAATTGCACAATGGTTTTATGTTTATGACTACTGGATGTGCTGCTTTGAAAGCAAATTTATGAGAAATATGTTTTTACATGACATTAGTTTTATATGATGCATAAGTGGAGTTTGTATGTTTGGGTTATCTGACATTATAGAAGGCTTTCCAACTCGTGCAGTTTGCTATAGCCTGATAATAAAATCAGTTGCAGAAGTAATTAGGTAAGGACATAATGCTTCAGCAACCAAAGTTCCCCTGGTTTTCGCGCAATATCTTTGTTCTGCACTGCCAGCAGTTGCTTCGTGCACTTGACTGCAAGCTTTATCATAATCATATCTCAAAACATGGCAGTATTGATGATACTGTTGATAAGTTTCAAACTACTAAAGAAAATGCTGAATGCCATTTCCAACTATATAAAAGCAAGGGTCAACATCTTCTGACTAGTGGACGGGTTCTTGATTCCATTGTGAAAAGCTCTAATATCAAGGCCACTGACACAGTTTTAGAAATTGGTCCTGGTACTGGAAATCTGACCCTGAGACTTCTACAAGCTGCCAGTAAGGTTGTGGCTATTGAGATTGACAAAAGGATGGCTGAAGCACTTCAAAAGCGAGTAGCTGAATATGGGCTTGAAGATCGTTTAACTGTAAGACAGAAAAATGTCAAATTATTTATGATTTTTGTGGAGCATTCTAAAGTCCTTGTCAAACTAGCAATTTTTTTTACGCATTAGCTCACATAGATCAGTTTTGCAGCTAATACGTGAAGATGCAATGAAGACAGAGTTTCCTCATTTTGATCTGGTAGTGGCAAATATTCCTTACGGAATTTCTTCACCTCTGATTGCTAAATTGCTGTTTGGAACTTGCCCCTTTAGGAGTGCCACGCTTCTGCTTCAGAAAGAGTTTGCATGTCGCTTATTAGCTAATCCAGGGGATTCAGAGTTCAATCGTTTAGCAGTAAACGTGAAACTGGTCGCAGCAGTGGAACATGTTATGAATGTAAGCAAAAGGGACTTTTTTCCTGTTCCTAAAGTTGACTCGTCCATTGTTATAATCAGACCAAAGGTGGACGCCCCTCAAGTTGATTTGAATGAATGGTGTGCATTTACGAGGACTTGCTTTAGTAAGAAAAATAAGACATTAGGTGCTACATTCAAGCAAAAGAAGAAGCTAAACGAGCTGATGAGAATATCTTGCTTTATGGGCGTGAGCAAAGAAACTCCAATGCTTCACCCTTCTTCTGAAAGCAGTGATAAATACGAAGATGCAGAAGGTGTTGAAGTGCTAAATGATCCTATGGGTAATTCTACTCCATCTTTAGAAACGGCAGTCTCATTATTCAAAGAAAAGGTAATCAAAATTCTCAGAACTAGTGGGTTTGAAGACAAGAGACCTTTAAAGATATCTATTGAGGAACTATTGCATTTGCTGTCATTGTTTAATGAAAACAAGATCTATTTTCATGGCAATGTAGAAGATGTAAGCAATACAGCTCTGGATACTTTCTTTGAATCATAGACTCAGTTTTCCAAGGCAAAATATTGCGTAATTTTTATATGTCCAAATTTTGTCCACTGCTGGCCTTAAGTTGTATGCTAGTAGACTCCAGGACAACATTGTATGCATTCGTGGGATATACCGTGTCTGAAGGCTCTGTATAAGGATAGCTTATGGAAATATGAGAAATTTCTTCCAAAAACTTCTCGCAACACTCACTCCAGTATATGGTTTTACAAGCAAAAGATGAGAATATGGTGTTGGCTGTAGTCATGATTCATGAGATCATTCAATTCCCTCACATGAGGAAATGGTGCTGGCTGCCTGGGTCTAACGGAGACCGTGGTGCGACTTGGAAAGACTATGCAGCTGCCTTAACCCAATGGCTGGGTGCCAAATGATGCAGCTTTTGTGCATGTATCTGGGACTCAAATCATCGCTCTTCGTCTATATTTGTTCATGGGTAGGTTTACAAAAGCTGAAGGCTCATGCAAGTTTTGTAAGATGAGCAAGTTTAAGTGTTTTATATAGTAAGGTGAACCGTATTGTAACCACTTCATGGCATAACAGTACGTGTTCATTATCATCAACTAAAGTTACAGTTTGTTAATTAAAAGTATTAACAGTCCACAGATCATCGAATTGTAATTGCTTCATCATAACAAAACAAAGGACCATTTGTAAATGAATTTTAAATGGATACTAGAATGTAATCATATCATCCTAATATCCATGGTAATGCAATTGTATCCCCCAAACAAACTACTGGTATATAATATAAGCGCACTTCTATTACTGGGCTTTACTTTTGCTGCTGTTGGGCGGGCCTTTTCAGATGTTGGGCATTGTGGAATTTTTTTGGGCCTCTACAGCGTGTCATTGTGGATTTTTTTTTTTTTTTTTTTTTTATTTGGGAAATTCTCCCCATAATCATGAACTTTTATTTTTTCTCATTGATAAACTTTGAAACTTTTGTTTATCAATGGTAATCACGATATAATAATACTAAGCCAATGGTAACTTAAGTTAAACAATTTGTTAATTACTTAACCATGATTAAGCTATTTGACTGCTAAAAGACATAACTACCCTTGTTTGAATCAATCCCAACCAATTCTTTCTTCTTCCTTTCTCTTTACACTTCCTTTCTTTTTCCTCCTCCATTATTGCACCTCCCTTTGTAGCATCTCCAGCCCCTACCGACGCCCTTCCTAACACGTCGTCGCTACCACTTCACTTCTCCGCATCCCCCACCCCAGCCCACCTCTTTTCCCCGCATCCCCCGCCCCTGCCTCACTTGTTTCCCCTCATTCCCTATCATTCTCCGTCAAAATACAAAATAAAAACCCCACAAACTCCCTCAAAACAACTTAAATCTATACATTTCTCCCTTCGTAACACAATGCAGCCTCACTCATACTCAAATTCCAGGGTGTTAGAAGAAGTTATTCATATCAAATTGACCTCCTCTGCCGCCGTCGACGTGTTGTTGTTGTTGATTTGGTTTTTGTAATTTCGGTGGTGATGAGAGGATAGGGAGGGTGGGTCGCCAGATGGGGTTGATGGATTGGGTTTTGGGTCGGGTTTGGCGGGATGATTTGGGGGCAATGTTAGTTGAATATTTTAGGGTTCAATTAGATTGAAAATCTCATAATATTCTTAGTTTTAAGTTTATATGAGACTATTGTATTTAAACAATTATAAACATAAATCAATTACTGAATTGTACATTCAAACATGGGAGGATTGGTCATTGGTGCTCTGATTTATCATTAGTTTAGGTGTTTGATTGGCATTGCATAATACTAGTGTTTTATTGGTGATGACTGCTAGCTTTGGCTTAAGTAGTTTCGGTGCTTGTCCGGATTGAGGTGTCGGTGGTGGGGGTCTCAAGCGCCGGCAAGGGGAGACGGGTTGGCTGGGTAGGTGGGGAGGGATTTTAATTTTTTTTTTTTTTTTTTTGTCTTTTTTAAAAAATAATTTAAAAGGTATTAATGTAAATCCATTGTTATTTAACCAAGATTAACTCTGATTAGTTGTTTATTGATATTTCATTATCATTAATGTTACCATTGACTTATTATTACTATTTCGTGATTACTATTGATAAACAAAAGTTTAAGAGTTTACCACTGAGAAAAAATAGAAGTTCGTGATTACTAGTGAGAATTTCCCTTTTTATTTTTTAAATGGGGTGAAGGGTAGAATTCGTTCAATTTCATCTATTCTAATTTGTGCATGACTATTATTTTTAAAGTGAAATTAAACTCCTTTTTCTTTTAATGAAAAGATTATGGCATTTTTTTTTTAATTACTACCGAGTATAAACTTTATAGAGTATCATGAGTTAATTAAAGATATTCTTAATTGTTAATAAGTCACCATATTCTAAATACTACTATAACAACATTCTAGAATTTATTTCAATTCTATTAACAAACAGTACATTATTTGAGTATCAATTGGTTGAGAGTCTTGAGACCACATAAGATGTAGTGATCCTGAAATTTTAAACCATGTTAATACGGAGTATATTATATTTTTGGTTGTATATGATGAATATTAATCCTAAAATCCTAGCCTATGTTATATATCTATATTCATCGACACAAAGGTAAAAAAAGGATCTTTAATTTTTTACTACACCGATTAAAATGGACCATTTTTTCCATACAAGTCTTACCCAAAAACAACCCGACCCGAACAATTGAATAGCCACCTCTATATTTCACTAATAAGCCTACATATAGGTGTCAACATCCAGGCTATAGCTATAGCCCATATCTAACTTTTTCATAGATGAGGGCGAATACTTTTAATCTTTTATCGTGGATTTGACAGTTATGGTATAAATATGGCTATACGGTGCCAAGACTGGCCAACCATTAAAGTTCTGACAATGACAAATGAAAAAACTCCATTTTTTTTTTTAACCTTCCATTTTACAGAGTATTTCATTTTCGTTATCAGCTTCTTTCATGAATCGTTGGATCATATGATCCATAATAGTACGATCAAATGTACTGTGATTCCAGGCCCTTTTCAGTGGGCCCTGAAATCCACTAATTAAGAACACGTGTGGAAGCTTTTAACAAATTATTGTCTTTCTTTTGGCAATCTGACGTTCAATATTTTCTTCCTTAGGTTGACAGTAACTTTGGTAGTGCGCTAGGAAGAAATTTCTGTCCTTGAGTACGTTTAAGGAGAATTGCCCGACACCAAAAATGCACTAACCTAACAAACTCATGCATATCCCTTCAGAGTTGAGACCACACTCCACTTCGACCATACATAACATAGCTAATCAAATTATTTTATGCAATGTTTAGGAAGTACCAAATATTTTGCTCCTTGTACTCAATCTAAACATTTTGAACCCATAATTAACAAATGTACTACATGTAAAATTTCTCAAAACGTTGAACGCATCTATGATGACATCTAATCATTGTTTTTTGTATTCAATAAATATTGCCAAGTCGTAAATAATCCAAGTGCTTAGATCTCCAAAGTCGATCATATATAGCATGTAATACTTCATTTGAAGATGCATATTCACACGCTCGTGTAAAGATCTATCAAAGGATCATTCTCAAATACATTATACAAAAAAGCTTGGAATTATATGAACTAATTTACAAGCATAGATAGGTTTGATGTGTTGAATTTTGATAATGGATGTTAATTCGAGAGAGTTCACACTTTACACTTCATAGAGTTTACACCATCCCCACATGAAGTAATTAAAAAAAAAAAAAAGACATTGTGGTTTGTAAAAGGGCCCAATTCAAAATCAGGATATCTATAACTCTATATATAATCTCGCTGACGTCCTTTTGGCTAGCTAGCTTTGGTGGGCTCATGCATCTACTTGTAATCATTGACTCCATTAGATAAATTAAATCATCAAAGGGGATTCTAACTTTTATCATCAAATCCATGCATGATTTGTAACAGAGATGGGAAGTTTTTGCTTCATCTTCACTGTTGGAAAGTATACTATTTCATCTTTCTCTGCTACCCATCTGTCAGGTTTCCATTAAAAAAAGAACGGAGAAAGTATGAACGTTACTATAGGAGTTAATAATATGTTACATGTTCTCATGCACATTGTTATCGTGTACTTTAATCCGTTTCAAAATACAAGTAATATTTTTATTTGAATGTCTTAATTATGATATTAAGTGGTTGATTATATGCAAAAGAAAAACAAAACAAATTGAAAATCGATATAGTGAAGAAGTATCAAATAAAATGTCTTAAGTTGTTGTCCGAAAGAAGAAGAAATACCTATAAGTAGTAACAAGATGATGAAGAAATATTGAGATTTCAAGCCTTGAAAATTCAAGACCAGGGCATAGTCTCTGGCCACCACCAAAGGGAGAGAAAGTATTGCTACTTGCAACAATTCCTTTCTTCTGTAAATAAAAATTAAAAAGTTAGAAAGTTAAGTCCAAATTATTAATCAAGATTACAATATAATTAATGATGATGAATTGATGGTGATAATGATAGTAATGGGTTGGTAAGTAATACTGTAATCATTATTAGTGGGAAGCAATGATTGATGATAATGACCATGCATGTTTGTGCTATGCTATAATTATGGATGATGGTTTTGGTCAAAAACTATAACATGCACTTTCTAACCTCCCATCTCCAAGGATCAAAATCATATGGATTTTCATAATTTTGTTCATCCATATGAATTGATGTTAAGGATGCTAGTACACACCACCCTTTTGGTATCAAATAACCTGCAAATTAGTATATCATGCATACTCGTTACTTATTTTTCTACTATCAATAGATCGAAATAAGGTGCCACTTTGAAAGTAGTTTTCTACACGCTTTAAAACTAACCTTTAATTTCTACATCTTCAGTGGCTTGTCTCCAAATTGCATTTATGATATTTGCCATTCTTAGTGTTTCACTAATTACCTATTAGGAGCATAAACGAACATAGTTAGAATTATCAAGTACAAAAGCAAATTTGTTGCGTGAAAATTAATGTACACAATCAAAAATCAACTCACAACTCACATTTTGGGTGAACGTCAAAGACATGTAGTCAGTCCATGCATAGGAGTTCCCTGAATTAGCCTTCCGGCTCATCAATTCCATGTTCTCATCCTACTTCCCCACAAAAACAGTAATATTATAATTACAGGCAAGGCCTCATGTATAATATACTCATGTATCTTACCTTAAAATACCTTATACTTATCCAATTTGTTTGGCCCTAAGCTGATCACAATTCCACGTGTAGGAGGATCCACAAAAGGGAAAGCAAATGTTTTTTTTTTTTTTTTTTTTTTTTTTAAGGTAAGATAGAGAAATTAAAGAGATTAGAAACGTCTTCTTACAAAACCGTACCTTAATCTATCTTGTGTAGTAAAATTAAGTAAATGACATTAATTTGTTATCATAGGAAAGGAAGAACAAAGGGGTCGTGTCTTGAACAAAAAGGCCAAATGAAATTAAGTAATGAGAAGTCAAAGTTTGGTAAGTAGCTTAGCTTAGCTTCTTTGTGGCTTTATATTAGACGTGGACGGTAGGGGTTCACTGCCCATGCAATATGAATATGCCCCCAACATTTAAAACGTGATCACGACAGCTCATTGCATCCCCATTTTATTTAATGCTTACCTCCACCAACTTGTGACCGACAATATGCACTAAGTCTTCTATAAATTGCTCGTATATATAAAACACTATATAACGGGTGTATTATATACAACAATTTATCAAATCTCGAGATTACTAGGAAAATAATTCCAATAATGATAAGGTTATAGAATTAAGTAATTTAGTATTAAGCTAGAACGAAATTAAGTAGAAGTTGTTGGGAAAACCTTATACTCCACACCACATGTTAAGTCACCGAAATTAGGGTTGTCCAATTTGCATGCAAAAGTTTAATAGGAATAAACCTACAAGTGACTGAATAATAATGATTTCATGACACACTTAGCTTACCACAAGGTGTTTCAAAGCAACGGGGTTGTCACTGAGGTATTTGACGGCTAGGGTCATCACCATTGGCACCGAGTCCTCTCCCGGAACCATCATCTCGATTATATTTCCGGCGATAAAGTCCAATGGTTGACATTGATCAGCTTCACTTCGGTCATCGATATCACGTAACAATACGTCAATAGCGTCACTCCCATAGATGGTTGCACTTAAGTTGTTGGTGTCATGAGTTTTATTGCTTAACCTCTCTGTAATTATCTTTCTTATCATCTTTTGCAACCTCTCTTTGGCCTGCATGCATCAACATCAAATCTTTTAGCCAAAATAATTAAAAGAGTCTACTTTTCAAATTACAATGGTATAATGACTATAATCATATCCCATCCATCGCTTAAAAAAGTTGACACCTTAGCTTGTAGTTGCTCATGATCGAAAGTGAAAATTATGGGTGGGTCACATGTGTGAGGACATAAGCATAATTACAAAGTTATGGGGGAACCTAATTAAATTCAAAAATTAATTTAAGTACTCACATATAAAAATAATACCAAGTATAAAAGATAGTAACTTCTTTTTACTTTCTAAGGGACAAAGAGGATAGTTGCTTGAAAATTGAGAGAATGAAGACAATACTATTCTTGTTTTTGCGTGTATCCTTTATCCTTTTTTGCCTTCATTACACACACACAATTATTAACAAATATGTCTTAGAATAATGTTGTACTCGATCAGCAGAGGATATGCCTAAAATGTTAAAGGCTAAGACCAAATTGGTAATTATAAGAACTAGTAGATAGATATCATTATACCAACCAACCCTAGATGAGATGGTCCAAAACCTATTATTGTAATTAAATGATACTCTTGATATGATGTAATTAACTAACAGCATATTGGTTGATGGAATCTTATTAATTAAGCAAGAGCACATCTATTTTCAGGCTACCTAGTTAGTGTGGAGCTGAGTACCACAATGTATTAATTGTATAACCCATAGTGTGTGGATCATTAATAATAATATTTGGGGATGATACCAACTTTATATTAACTTTATATGCACTATTAATTTGTTACTTGGTACAAAAAATAAAAAAAAAAAAGTCTACCTTTAAAGATTTGTAAAGTTGTGTGCCAGGGAGCTTGATTGGCAAACAAATCAAGCCTTTGATGAATTCTTTATACTCTTTCTTGAACAATTCCATTTCTTCACCAGGACCCAGGCTCATTAGTACTTTCACCAATATCTCAAATGTAAGCTGAAATACATTCAAATTATAAGTTTTTCTCAATGAATTACTTGCAAAATATAATAAATTTCATTTTTTTTTTTTTTATAAATGCACCTGATTAGTTTGATCTTGGATGTAAACAAGGTTACTATCCTTCCATTTCTCCAAGGACATCTTAACAGAATTCTCAATGTCTCTTGTAATTTGGGCTTTCAATTCCGGGGACTTCAAAAATCTTCCGATCGACGCGTGTACTCTCTTATGGAGAGCTCCATTCATTCTCAATATAGAGGATTCACCAAATAGCTCGGTGATGGATTTTGGATAAGATGGAATGAATATGTTACCATGGTTTTGTAACACCACCTTGTTTATTTCTGGATCAGTCGACACTATTACCGGTTTCCCTAATAGATGTGTTCTGAAAACCTTTCCGTACCTTTATAATAAGAACGAAAAAAGAGAAAATATAAGTTTATACTGTATTGATATACTGGATTGTAATAGGCTTTGTAATGTTGGTTGATGTTATTTAAGTACTTCTTTTCACCAAAAAAAAATATAGAGAACACAAAAGTAATCAAAATCGTATGGCAAAATATTAAGTGTGTGTAGTCGTCGGTACATTGGAGTTTACTTTTTATTCTTTTGTGATCATGATCGCTATGACAAGATCATCTAAACAAGAATGTCTCTCCTTTGCCCTAGATTGCTATCATTGCATTAGAGTGAGAGCACATATTTTCAAGTGATCAATAAAATTATCATACATGATCCAATATACTACGAGTATTACAAAAATGCAAGATAGATTACATGCATGAATTACAAGTACGAGCAAAACAAAGAAAGTGTAGTGATATGATGTAAGTGTGAAACATGCAATGGCCCTATTATGACACAGAGGATGCCGAATGGGAGTCATTATTTTATACATTGGGAAACTCAACTACTCAAGTCAAGTCTATTAATAATGTACTGTAGCAACTAGCAAGGATATCCGAGTATAGATTTGTGTGTTTTTGTCTACAGCCTGCGGAGTAAGAGGAGGCTCCAGTTTTTTGAGTCAATTTACTGTAGTCAACAGTCTTTCCATTCTAATACTTGGCTTTATTTATTAGCCTCCTTTTCCTTCCTTTTGAAAGGTACTATACCTGGTAAAACTATTATGCACTATTGATTCTTTAAACTCCAATTGTACCCAAGACTCGTAATTTATTTTCGAGTCTCTAGATTGATCCAACCCAACCCAGCCGTTTATTGACATGTAATACAGTACTCCCTAAGTTTTTTAATATACTCGAACATGGCCTAATTACAACAAATTGAATAACTCATCACATGAAATGAATATTTTGTGATTAAACATCATCCATTCTCATAAAAAATTATAATTCTCATATTGTAACTATTGTGCTATATGTATATCTTTTTCTTCATGCATTAGTTTTGTTATGTATTGTTTTGTTTTATTGTGGTTTGCCTGAAATTATTCAAACTACTGACTAGTCAATCAACTACCATATGCTGATATACTATGCAAGAAATATATATTCCCACTAAATATATGTATACGAGTAGTAATGTTATGAATAAAAATAAAACTGCTACATTGATTAAAGAAAAGAGACAAAAAGGTTTCTTCCAGATTGACTACTGTTGCCCAGGGGGAAACTACTGCAAAACAGACCCTTATGTCTCTCTTTTTCAACATCCATACATAAATATTAATTATTAAAATAATTAATTTCATAAACAGGAAAAACAATGTTATCTTTATACACTTGTTCATTTCTGTAACTTTCCACTTCTTCCTATGTCTTCACTAGTTGTTTATTAACCCAAACATTATGAATTTCTGTAGAGGTAGACCAACATTATAAAATTCTTTAGAGATAAACCGGAAAATTCCAAATCTATGCATATAATTAGAGGCCCAACACGTCACGAGGCCTCCTAATGAGCATGAGGACGACACCGGCCGGTGGACTGCCATCAACTTGGCATAAATATAACGTGTGGACCATGTTAATTAACTAACAGACCCAGTAAGAGAGATAGCACTTCACCGCCAAACACAATCTATTGTCATCTTTAATCTTTGTAAAACCAAGTTATATTATAAATTATATGCAAATTGCAATAATCTTATATAGAGTCTAACAGTGTATTGACAAATGGTAAACTGTTGATGCATTGATTGTATGGTACAACCAAGTTACACACTAATTAGCTTCATTGATTAATTTACCATAAAATCATAAACTTCTTGTTGATTGCTAGTATGCTCTTGCATGCTACCTTGTGGACAACTTGAATATTAAGTTATTCCAATTTCCTAAGTGATGAAAAAGGAACATATAAATTCTTATACTTAATCCATGTGAGGTTATCTTGCAATAGTGTTTTTTTTTTTTTTTTTTTTTTGGAAGCAAAATCTTGCAATAGTTTATTAAAGGGTATATATAACGGTGACTCTTGTCAGATTTTAGGGTGATTCAATTCATTATTTTTTGAGATGAGCAAATTCCTGCATTAGACCTAGTTTCTAGATTTTTGGTACAGTTCAATTATAATTCAACTTCATCATTAAGTTGTAAAGAACATAACTTAACTACTTCTCTATGTATCACAATAAATTTATTAATGCAACAAAGTATCCACTTAAAGTTTTCTCTTGACGTAATGTACCAACTTTAGGGTCTACTACCCAACTGATCTACTAAGTCTAGATTAATAGAGTTAGTTTTAGGAGGATGCTAAATTTTTTTTATAAATTCAGTAAAATAATAAATAATAATGATATAAATATTGTAAGACAATGTCACCTAAATTTAATTAATTATAATATTGATTGGTTCAAAAAATAGAGATTAGAAAAGAAAAAAAATGAAAAAAGGATTGACCGACTTGTATATATGATGAGCAAACTAAAAAGGGGAATTACCTATTGTAGTGATACAGGGCACTAATGATGATAGATGACAATACTATTGGAAAAAGATGCATGAAAATGATGATGATGATCTTATGGAGCAAGAAAATATGATGCATGCCTTTCATTTTCATAAATAGGTGATCGATCACACCACTTTTTTATCGGTAGATTTTTCATTAGCAAGTAGGTGCGTTAGTTGATGTTGGTATTAAAGAATCATGATTATTAAAGGTGTTGTTTGTGGTTCTTAAAGTGTTGCTACAACTCTTGATCTCTTCTCGATCTCTGCGTTTAACATGTGTACCTACTCTTAATCATAAGCCGTTGTTGTTGTTATTATTATTAATCAATCTCTCTAGGATCTTTATTATTATTATCATCCTAACTGGCAAAAACCAACAAACCCACAAGCCAAAGAGTTACCTCAATAGCAAGCTTTATTTTATCTACTATGAGTAATATATATACACCTATAAATATCATTATTTTAATTGTTATTGGATTTATTTCAATGAATATTATTATGTTTTTATATTTTTACTAATATATAATCAAATATATATGTGATCAAAGTAAGTTTATAAACGAATGCATCTATTAAAAATTAAAAGGCGAACTTCCAAAACATAATAAAAATATGAAATCTACTCCATTTTTTATTTTATGAAAAGTTGAACGTTAAATTTTTAATGAACAATTTATGAAAAAAAATAATTAAATAAATTGGAACACTAGAATTCATAGGTATTAATGAGAAAATTTGACTTTTAATATCAAATAAAACACATGAAATAAAAACGTTTTTTTTTTAATTCTTCAATACACTTGGAGGTTGGAATATCGATCAATTATTTATATGTTTTTTTAAAAAAACATATGTAAATATTTCATTAGTACAGAATAATTGTTTAATTGTAATTTAATGAATTAATTGATGGTCTCCCGTTAAATTAAGTGTGTGATGATAAATTAATAATGATCTGATCTGACTCTTTCTATGCTAATTATTGGTAGATTAGTAGAGAGAAATTGACGGGTAGAGCGTGTTGACAAGACCTTGATAAAATGTTTGTGTTGGATGTAAGATCCACTATTCTATATTAATACAATTCCACTCGGTATTTGTTGGGCATGTCAAAAACTACACCACCCCATTTAAAAGCTTACAAGTGATGATACAAAAATTAACAAGCTTCGGATCAAACTAAGGCCTTCTCTTTTCCTATGCTAAAACGTACAATACTAATTAATTCGGAATGGATGAAGTACTAATTAATAAGTCTTAATGTTTTTTTTAAAAAAAAAATAATAAGTTGGGATAGATAACTGTTATAAATATAAGAGAGATTAATATTGGATATTTGTTGGTTGTGTTGTCGGAGTTTTAAAGACGATGTTTACGTATATACATGTATCAGCAATGAAAGCGATAATGAAAGAATTAAGGGAAGACAGAGATAAGCAGATAAACTTACAAGGATTTGCGTTTGAGCATGAAAGAAACAGGCTTGGAGGTGTAAGAAGAAGCGATGAATTCAAGAGTTTCGCCGATGAAAGGCCAACCTGAACATCCATCAGGAACCCTACTCTTGATATCTTCCATGTTTTTGTATTTCGTCTTCTTTTCGTTTAATTTCGACAGTCGTCGTAGCAGCAGCAGCAGCGGTGCGATGATGATCAGCCCCATAGCCGCTCGCCATCCCCCCATCATTTCTCTGTTGATGAATTTCTGGGTTACAAGTTTTATGAGTCAGTTTGTGTTATCATAACTTCCACTTGAGACTAGTCTTTATATTCTCTTCATTGTTCCTTTTCTTTACCTTTTTAGTACTACCTTTTTTAGCTATTCTTTTTATATATATATATATATATATATATATATATATATATATATATATATATATATATATATATATATAAATGAGGAATAATTCATTTTTAGGTAATAAAGTGAATCCTTCACAGATTAATCCAAATCGTTAGGATCCCTAGAATCGGAGGTGATGTCTACTTCACTAATCTATCATTTCTTGCTTTTTAAACAAATCTGCAAATACTACCAGTAGTATTCCACTATGGACTATGTGCTACTATAATGTACTCCGCAAATTATGAAGATTATACACAGTACATAATGTTTTGTTTGTTCCTTTTTAGTTGACACATTTTTGTTTTTTTAAGTCTGTTATGTTCCGCTTAATTTCAGTTCAGTTCAACTCCAATTAATTTAGTTCAATTTCTAATTTCTTTCTCTCATAAACAATTCATTTCAACTCTATTTAGTTCAGTTCCTAATCTCTTCTCTCATAAACAATTCATTTTAGCTCTATTCAGTTCAACCCCGATTAGTTTAGATGTTTTCAGTAAATCGAAACAGGCCCTAAGTCGCTTTCATTTAAAATCTTATGCATTTTATGCAAATTTTATCTAACATTCATTGTTTGATTTGTTTCAACTTGTAGCTTTAAAATATAACTTTTTAAATATATATTGTATGAAAAACTGTTAATAAAAATAGTGCAAATTAAAATAACTTGCAGAAACAAAGGGAGTATATTCTTTTCATCATAAACAATAATTCTTGTGCTTGTTATTAATTTAGAGATTTCATAAATTATACTCTTAGTAGCAAGGTAAAGATACACCAGCTCCTTCTTGAATTAATCACACTTGCGTAGGATCTTATGCAAAATAATAGGGGAGGGTCGGAGGGGGATCGCAGGGATGGGCCGTTTTGTTGGTGCAGTGAATGACCAAGACTTATAAATGTATTTGTCTGGAAACTCCATGACCTTATCTATACAGAATTATTAAATTAAATCATTTATACAAGATCAAATCAGCTTATACAAAAGCTAGGTTCCAATTAATAAGATATTTTATAATTCTAACATAACTCTGCCTAATATTATTCTTAGACATAAACGGAGTACATTGTACTATGTGATCGAGGACTGAATAGACAGGGTCGGCAGGATTCGAAGATGGGTGGATTGGATTTAGAATTACTGATGGCCCCTCTGGCACACCAAATAGCATCCATATGGGTCTGGTAGTCTAGTGTATACAAGTTTTTTTTAAAAGGAATAATAATGTGTACATACTACGTCGCAAACAAAATAAATGTTACATGCCTAGTATCTTTCTATTATGGAGTAATAAAGTTACAACATGTATTCAAAATAATACGTACCCTTTAATATTGTTAGATTGTTACCACTAATTGTCATTGAGATGTGGAGACATGAGAGATTAACAAGGACAGCTATTGCATAGGTGTTTTTAGTAAAATCTCGAGCTTAAAAGGTTAGACTAATGTGACAATTTCTATTAGCTGTACATTTATTAGCCTCTCTAGCATGCACAACACACCTAAGCAAAAATTGATTTTTTGACTACAATACTGTAGCTAATAACTTAGGCTGTTAGGCACCTAAAGGAATTCATATAACCAAGCCAAGTACTCCGTAGCTAAGAAAATGCAAAAAGAAGGAAACATAAACATGCAAATTGAAATACCAAATGTCTGACAATGCAGACAGTAGCTGTAATGAAGTTGAAAATCAGCATTCATTCCTACAAAGGAGAAGGAATACTCAATACTGAGAGCAGATAAAATAAATGGTATGAAAATTTGGTAGTAAAAGGATGAATGTTACAAAGATTACTAAAGGAAAAAAACAAAAGGCAGCAATATCAACATCTGCTGAGAGCATCAAGTGACTGGAGCAATACTATTCTCCTAGTAAGCCCATAGACCCCTGCAAACTATAGGCTACTATTACACCTTTTTATTTACATTTAATAATTCTCCTTTTAATTGCACAATCTTATTCTTATTTACTACTACGAGTACTACCAAGTAGGAGTGCTACAAATACAATGTACAGGGCTAGTGCTTCCACTCATTTGGCCAAACATTCTTAATTGTGCGTAATTATTCATGCATTCTTCCTTTTAACTTCTAGCCTATTGCCTACATCTTACAAGTCAACTTCTTCTTTATTTATTTATTTATTTATTTAATGGGTAGATAAGGATGTAAGCTGAAGGACCTTACCAAAATGAAACATCTTACAAGTAGAAATAAGGAATATTCTCATATAGCAACAATTAAATAGAACTCCAAGGTAGGCTTATGGTTAGAGTATGAAAACAAGCTACTCCGTATGTATCAGCACTGATTCGAACCGTGTCATGTTTAGGTATAGTGTGACCAACTTCCAACAAGGCAACAAGGAGACTAGTTTTTGGTTTGGATCAGCTCTAAATTAGTTTCAAGTCTAGTTATTGGGTACGAGTCTGGTCTACTTTTTAAGTTTATTTCCGGAATGTAGCCCACTATCTTCTGCCATAATGGATGATGGTGTAAATAGATGCGTGTAGTACTGTACTAGCAGCTACCAATAGAATTGTCTTTGATAATACCAGAAAAAGACTGGTTTGTGAGGAGACTGTTCCTACTTCCTACATAGGATGGAAATTGCAAATTGTCCACTTCCACTGGTTCAACTTCAACAAAGACATTACCTTCTAAACTTGTATCTTCTGGAATTGCCTTTAACGAGGAATATAGATATGCACCAAATTAAGAATACACCAAATCTTTTACAAAACAAAAGTAACATCAAGCACCAAAGCAACATTGTGTTTTTTCCGTGGAAGTGTTGGAATATAATTTTACTACTATTTTTTTTGCTATGTGGTCAATGTACTTTAAAATTAAGCATTCTATAGAAGAACAGAGTACAATAATTTTATAAATATCTAATCAAGGCTTGCATAAGTAATAAAGAATTAAAAAACAAACATGCACCTAATAGAACATCAACAATTTTATATGATGATTAAGGGTGAATTTGAGTCACCTGAAATCTTCTGAACTTTATAGAGCTTGATCGAACCTGATTGAAACTTATTTGAAGATATAGTGTCTATCAACCAACATAATAGGAGCAACTGAGCAAGGGAGTTTGTGTCATTCATCATTCACTTGATACAAAGGAGGCTTCACCGTTCATGTTTCTTCCAATTTCCAACTTCTGACTTCTGAGTTTCAACTTTGTCTCAAGAAATAATAGTCAAAGCTCAAGGGTACACCAATAATTCTGTACAAAATACAAGCAGCAGATCATTGTCATCCCCCATTAAGGGAGAACCGTCCTGCTTATCCTACATGTTTCCATCACAAGACAAGCATCGGTTTACATATTCTTCCTTAATGAAATCAGTGTTCATGGCAGATTGATTGGCAGAACAAGTGAAGCAGTGGGGAGACAAATAAAAAATGGTTAAAGTTTCACTATATTTAACCAAAATTCCCTAGTACAAAAGGGCAATTTATGAGTATAAATTACATATTGTAAGCATAAACCTTATCATGATCTACCAGCACAAACCATGGCTTCTTCCTCCGCAACCTTGTAGAAAGAGCTCAGTTTGGTTATTGCAAGAGCTTCCCCAAATAGGGTTGCTCTCGTGGATCTCGATATTTTGACTTCTACAAAGTCACCAACTCTAGGATTTCGCTTATTCTCATCTTGGCTATCTCTATTACATAATGGCGTAATTGGAAGTATAACTCTATGGCCCTTGTCACTCTTACCAAACAGCTCTGTTTCAGGAGCTCTTCGATTGGGGCCTTCAACCAACACGAGCTGAATTGTACCAACCTGAGAATCATACCTCTTACCGGTACTCTCACGAAAGGTCTCTATCATTTCTGTCAGCCTCCTTTGCTTGACATCTTCAGGGACATCATCAGTATAATTCCTATGGGCATGAGTTTTCTCCCTCATGCTGTAGGCAAACATGTATGCCATATCGTAGCCAACAGCCTTGATGAGGCTAACTGTATCTCTAAATGCCTCCTCTGTTTCCCCACAAAAGCCTGCAAAAATTGGCAGATATAAATTAATAAATACACATGGTTTACAAAACATTAAACAAAAGTTTGATGATTGAATGTGTAAAATTCCATTTTGTCTAATCATTTCTATAGGAAAATCACGAGATAGAGACTCCCTCTACTAGTAATTAATAGTCAGTCGCATATACTATGTTAGGATTCCAAAAAAAAAAAAGGGTCTTCCCTAGTATAGTAATGGTTTGATGATTAAGTAATGGAGACAAGATGGAAATAACATGACTACTAAGTGGGGTATATTTATAAAACATATCCATAATTATCAAAGGTTGAGTAAAATGCGACTATTCTGGATAGAAAGAGTAGTTAACACTATCTAATTTTCAAGATAAGCGTTTGCAGGAAAGACAATTGACAGCATGAGACTTCTGAATTGGGAATCAACACGTCAACAACTACTTGTGACACAGTTGTTTATTAAACAAGATCAAGCACCAAAAAATATATATTTGAATATCGGAGGAAACTGAGCTGGCTATACCAGAGAGTCGGATAAGCTTTCCAAGATAGATCTGCAAAGAAAGGAATCCACAAGGCACATGCATGAATTGTATTTAGGAACACAAATAATATAGGAGAAAAGTAATTCCTGTAAAATTATACACAATTTATAGGTACCAAAGTTGAAAAGAGGTCATCAAGTAAAATAATAGATATCCATTTCTCATCTCTGTGGTTATACTACTGTAATGTAACCTAAAAATTGGATATATTTGCAGCACAGTATCCTTACCACATATAAAATCACTTGTCAGTGCAACATCTGGAATTATCCTGCGAATTTTCTGTACAAGTTCCAAGTAAGCCTCTCGAGTATAGCCCCGCCGCATTCTTTGAAGTACTTCACTATTTCCAGATTGAGCAGGTAAATGTACGCTTTTGCAGATATTATATCTATCTCGCATAAGATACAGCAGATCGTCAGGAAAATCTTTGGGGTGTGGAGATGTGTATCTGAACCGCATATCAGGGAATTCAGTGGAAAGCCTATCCAATAAGTCAGCAAAGCGCAGGCCCGTTGTTTTCACCTTGCACATACTCGAAAAGCCTTCACTGAGTTCCCAATTGTTTCCAGGTTCAACATCCTTTTCAACTCCAGATGCGTCATTATAGCTATTCACATTTTGCCCAAGGAGTGTTACTTCTTTAACCCCTTCCTTCCAAAGCTCTTCCACCTCTCTAACAATTGAATCTACAGGACGTGAGCGCTCCCTACCTCTTGTGAATGGAACAATGCAAAATGAGCACATATTGTTGCAACCTCTCATAACAGAGACAAAAGCACTTATGGAATTCTTTGAAACTCGGACTGGACTTATGTCAGCATAAGTTTCTTCAAGAGATAGAAGAGTGTTTATCCCTTTTTGACCATAATCTACCTCCTCAAGTAACCGTGGAAGGTCTCTATAAGCATCAGGTCCACATACGACGTCCACCATCTTATCTGCATCTAGTATCTTATCCTTTAATCTCTCAGCCATGCATCCCAAAACCACAACTTTAGGAGGGCGGACAGACTTTGACCTCCCTTGGGCAACATTGGTTTTCCAATTCCTCTTCAGAAACCAAAAGTAGTTGAGACGCTGCCATACTTTCTGTTCTGCATTGTCCCTAATTGCACAAGTATTGATAAAGATGACCTCTGCACTCTCAGGAGCCTCAACCATTTCATTATACCCAGCATTCTTCATGATAGCCAATACAATTTCCATGTCATTGACATTCATCTGACAGCCATATGTCTCATGATAAACACGGCCTTTTTGAGGAGCCTCAGAAACTTCCAAAGTGCTACACAAACATCAATGAAAGCAAGAAGGAAAGGTCATCTTAGAAACCATGCGATATTAAAAGACATACAATTCCCTACAAAATGTAGACCCAAAGAAAGTGTGTAGTTTGTAATGGACTATTGGAGTTCAAATGAAGTATAGAAGTGATTCGTCGAGGTTCAAATAATAATAAATCGTATCCCCGCCATCCAAAAACGATTGTCCACATTTAAAGCTTGCGGCAATATGTAAATTGCAAAGTTGAAGGTGGGAAATCCTTTTCTTGGTATAGGAAGTTAAATGTGATTAGAATGCATTGCACTATAAGATGTTGCACTAAATCATTGATCCATAAATGAGACTCTGCAGCTTAAGCGCAAGCTTCTACAATTCCACAAGCATTTATCCATTTTCTTAATTAACAAAAACATACAACAAACAATTAAATAAATCTTCAGCTTCTCTCAGGGTCGTATATCAAAAAAAAAATCTTATTATACAGAAAAAGGTTTCCCCTTTTTAAAATAATTCAAGTAATTAGCAAAAACGAAATTTAGGGTTTAACATGGACTTGCAAAAAAGTCTACAAAAATCCAATTGAACTAAACTATCATAAATTATAGTGTAATTAGGGCCAGAAAACAATGGATGAGGAGATCAACCTAATCTCTAAATCTTCACTGACAGGAAAAATTCATACAATTAAGCAAATCATAACAATAACGACAAAGAAGAAGTGAGATAAATAAAAAAAAAAAAAAAAAAAAACTTACTCAGGAAGAATCTCAGTAGGAGAGAGAGAAGCACGAGGCATGAAATGTCGGAGATTTAGGGCATCAGGAAGATTGGAGAAGTTTCTAGAAAGAGAAAGGTTGAAGGCAGGGATGGTGGTGGCCCACTTGGTAGTGGGAGAGTGGCAGAAGTGGGAGGGGAGACGGGAGAGAGAAAAGGAGGCGCATCGTCGGTGGAGATGAATACAGAGGGAGTAAGGAGGGCGGTTAACAATTGACGACAACGATGTTGTCAACGAACAAGACGACGCCATTGATGGGTGTCTGCAAAGAGCTTCTCAGACTGTGGAGCGCGGCTTTTGCATTTCTTTCCCGTCCTCAAATTGGATAGACTTGCTGCGGCCCAGAAAATACAAGTTCATCTTTATGACGTGCATAACAACCATATTATGTTGCGTTTGGTTCGGAGAATATAGGTTTGTGTTTAGATTTATATAATACTTATGTTTGGTTGTAAAATTATTATGAATTATAAAGCCATATTTCAAACCCATGAAATATATGGTTTAGAAACCTTAAGGGAAAAGTAGGTTTGGCTAATTTCATTCTCTTAGGTATGAAATAGAAGGAAAAATGTGATGAAAGATTTCATTCAGAATTAAACCAAACACATGGTATTAAGTATCAAGTTCCAACGTGATACCATTTTAACTCCATTCTTGATTTCAAACCTATATCACTCTGCGAACCAAACATCCTCTTAAAAGGTATATCGAAAATATTTCCAGTTTAAAAAGGGGTAACACTGTAATTTAATTTTGACTATTTGAATATACCGACACATAAACGAAAACATAGTTGGCTTCACGAAGAAACTATTAAATTATTAATGGAGGAGGAAATTCGACAAAATTTCAATAAATGGTGAAATTGAAGCTCGAGGGCAAGGAAAATGCATGATAACACTCATCCCCTTTGATTTGACCGTGCCCTCGATTTCTCTCTTTTTCATAGGATTTTTCGTTTAATTTGGCAATGTGTGTAAACTTGAATTGATAAAACTGCATTGAATAATTGAAACATCTAGTTGTTCTCCACTCTCAAACATTTAAGAAAAGTAGGTTGAAATAAATTAAAACTTGAATCATTAAAACCAAATAATTACTTAAAACTATCAAATTTACTTACCTACTTCCTCCGTGTTTTAATAAGTGTTACACTTACCAAACGTGGCCATATTTTAATAAGGCCTTGTTTAGTTCACCTTATTTTTACTTATTTCAGAAAAAAATAAGTTCAGATCAGATCAAATCAGGAAAAATAAGTTTAGATCAGGTCAGATCAGAAAAAAAAAAAAAAAGTTCAGATCAGATCATGTCAGAAAAAATAAGTTCAGATCAGATCAGATCAGATCAGAAAAAATAAGTTCAGATCAGATAAGTTCAAATTAAATACAAATTATTATTATTATTATTATTATTATTATTATTACATATTATTACTATTACTATTACTATTACTATTACTATTACTATTACTATTACTATTACTATTACTATTATTGTTCAAACAATAAACGATAATAATTAAATTTTCATTATAAGCTCCAAATCATAAACGTTTACAAATATAATTTCCATCATAAGAAGTTCCATATTTCATTCGCTATATTAAGTTGTACTTCGTTCATTAGGCCTTACGATTCTCGTTAAACATATCATAATCTGCTCTTGGTTCGATTTCTATACCACTATCAATGGGTATATCCAACTCATGTAATCGAATAAAATTGTGAAGTGTGAATGCAGCAACCATAATCACCAATTGATGTTTGGTGTCCATATTTGACATCATTGTGAGTATTTTCCATTGAGATTTGAATTGTCCAAAACATCTCAAATCATTCCAATGATTTGTTACTAGTTTGATATTGAATTGATTTCCACATTTTACGATCAAAGTACTCACTATTCTATCCCAATTAAGCTTTAAATATCTAAATTCTTTCATCTCCAAGCATATGTTTAACAATATCTCCGTACATTCTTCAGACCATGCTACCCAACCAGCCATTACACTATGATAAAGAACACTTTGGAATCAATATTCCATGCATAAATTATAGACGTTAATGTTGAATTGGCACCAGGATTATAATCAAAAGGATTCTTTTGAAATGAATGAACTGAAGATAAAATATTAATTGTGCTTTACATTTTCATTGATATTACTTGCATTAGGTCAAATGTAAAATTCATGAAACAAATAAATGTATATTTTCCTACATTATCTAAAAAAACAATGGACAAATGATAAAATTAATGACATAGAGTGTTGAAGTATTTACCTATGACGGAGATAAAAGACAAACAACCTATTGAACAAATGAATAAAAAAATATTTTAGGAGATTGATTTAGAGTGTGAAAATTATGACACTAAGATGTTGTTTTATATAGGAAATCCCCTAATCATTTGCCCCTCACAGGTGGCACGTGACTGGTCACGTGTCGCCTGTGACAGGTGTCGCACGGTGACAGGCGACGGCCTGTTACAGGTGTCATCTTGCAAACGGCCGAGAGATTTTCCCGCCCACATTTTGAATTTGGAAGCGACCCTTCGCCTTCTCACTTTGCCTATAAAAGGAAGTGCTGACTTCGGTCATTTTCACATTTGAGAACTTTGCGAGAACATTCGGACCCCTGAACTTGCTCTGACATTTCGGACTTTTTCTGCCTACCGCCTGTTCTGACAAGCCGACTGACCCGAACTTCCAGGACTTCATCAACCGTCACTCGTTCAGGTAACTCAGTTCTCTTACTCTTAATTTTCTTTTTATTTTCTGAAATGGCACCATGGAAGCACACGACACGACCTAAGTTAGTGATCAGCCGGTCACCGGGGACGGCTGAATCTAGGACTAGGAGTGCCGCCTGCCCTTTTCTGGACCCATCTTTGCCCTTTATACAAAGTCCGACTGTATCTGTGTCTATGCAGAACGTGATGGCCAGAACAAAAAAGACTGCTATGATATCAAACTCAGACGGCTCCTCCCAAAGGGTGCTCCTTAGTGAAACATCTGACCAGGCGCCAGATGTAGAACGAGGCGACTGTCAAGCAGACAGTTCTGAGAGAGGGGCCAAGGTGTTCCCTTCCCATCTTACCGTTGACATGTCTAATTTTCCTTCTGCTCCTTCTAAGGGAGAGGAGGCGGGCCCCTCTAGGAGAGGGGAGGAGTCGTCCTCCTCGGACTCGTCAGAGGACGAGTCTGAGTCCAGCTCTTCTGGACACAGTTCTCCAGGCTCAGAAGAAAAACATAGCCGCCTACAAGAGGCGAGACTTTCTCATGCAGTTGAGAAAGGGGACAATTGGGCGGAGCCATCCGCCTCTTACAGAGAGGAAAACGCCCCCTACTACTGCAGGGTACCCCGGGGCCGGATTGCAACCATGCAAGACAACGTGGCGAGCTTTATTGCTAACCACAAAATGGGCCCGGAATTTTTACTGTTTGTGCCGGATCCAGAAGACACTGTCGTCTGGCCGGCTGGTACCAGCTATGGTGACGGCTGCTTTGGCTGCTATGTGGCGGCCATCAAAGCTGGACTGCGCTTCCCATTACATCCGGCTGTTCAGCGGATTTTAGATGGGTATGATCTGGGGTTATGGCAGTTAGCCCCCAACTCTTGGGTAAACGTACTCGGCTATGTGGCCGGGTGCGAAATGAACGGGGTGGAGCCAAGCTTTGAGGCTTTCGCCCACATGAACTATCTCAGCCGGACCCCTAAGTCGGGAGGTACCGGCTGGTATCAATTAACAAGCCATAGGGGTTACCTCATGACGAGAGGTAAGGCGAACAAATGGAAGGATTGGCGGAACACCTTCCTTATTATCGAGGGTTCAGACACGGAGCTGAACAAACGCTTTAACAAGTGGAATAGGGATCCGCCTCTTCTCGCAGGCGGCCGCAGCATGCCGCCTGTTCCCCCAAAGGCTAAAAAAGAGATCCTAGACAAAGGACTCTTCAAAGTAGAGACTAGGGTGAACTCTACTTCAGGGGTACGAGAGCAAGTACCCCTAAACTGCGTCCCGAGCTTCAAGTGGCTCTATGACGAGTACTTTTTGGCCGCCTGTGGCCTCAGCAGTCGGTGCTCTAGAGGTAGCCGGCCTGACAAATACTCTGTTTTTTTCACGCCTTGTTTACTTGGGATTTTTACTAACTTTGCTGTTTATTTCTTGCAGCTGACGCCATGAGTAAAATAACAGCATCCAAGACTGCAGCGGCCATATTGCGGGCCTCGCTCATGAAACAGTCGTATGCCGACTCCCCTAACAAGGAGGTACCCTTGGTTAGCTTCGAAAACTCTTCCTCTTTTAGTTGTCTTATGCATATACTAACTCTTTTTGTTTTCAGTCTGGTACTCCAAGGGCTTCTTCCTCGCAACAGCCGGACCCCAAGGCCCGGAGGACGACTGTTGCAAGCTCTCCTGGGTCTTCCAGGAAAACAGTGGCGGCTGAGAAGCAACCGGCCACTTCTTCAAAAACCCAGGCGGGGCCGCCTAGATGTATGGACCCTCACTTGTAAAAAACTCACCCTTGCTTCCTTCTTGACTAGGTCTAACTTGTTTTTTCCTTTCGCTTAATGCAGCCGGCCCCCAGGGACTTGACTTGGTTGAGGTAGCCAAGTCTATGGTTAAAGTAGTTCCTCCATCTGACAGGGAGGCGGTCAGGGGTGCCGGCACCCTTGACCTTGATGGAATTTCAGGGGTCCTTGCTGAGGTATACTTAGCATTTTTTTGAGCTTTTGAGTTCCGGGACGCCTGTTATCCTTTTTGTTTGGAAACTGACGCCTGTTTTTCTTTGTACTTAGGCCCTGCTCCGAGTCAACAGCCTTCGCAAGCCGATTGATCGGAAAAACAAAGAGGTAAAGGCCGCAAAGGCTATGGCCGCCTCCAGCTGTGATAAGGCAATGTTTCAAATTGCCCAAAATGAAGTACTGACCATTGATCTTCTTTATTATCAGGCGCAGGCTACCGCCGCTGTTCGGGCTCAGTTAGAGGCGGCCCAAAAGAAGGTTGACGAGCTGGAGGGGACCGTCACCAACCTTAAGGCCGAGCTGAAACCTCTTCGCCAAAAAATGCACTCTTACGAAGCCATGGAGAAATCTTTGGCCAACGTAAAAGAACGCCTGGTGAATCAAGAGAAGAGTCTTACCCAAGAGCTCTCGGATAAGGCCGAGCAAGAGAAACAAGAGCTCGTCCGGGAGATGGTGGAAGACTCCGCTCAAATCCAGCGCATGACCTGGGAACGACTGTTCCCCAGTGCCGACTTTGCCTCATGGGAAAGAACGTACCGCCAGTGTTCGGAAATATATAATCAACAGATCCTGGCGGCTGCTGAAGAAGAGGCGTTGGACGGTGCGTTGGAGGAGGAAGAGCCGGTTGTGGCGCTTGTGCCACTTGGGGGTAAGGCATCAAAAGAGGGTGCAGCTAAGGCCGAGTCCAGTAAGAAGAGTGCTGACCAGGCGGCAGCTGCTGATACTGAACTGCCCCCTTCTTAAGCTTTAAGTATTTTTTCTTTTCACGGCCTGCGTGCCGTTTGCTTTGTAATTACCCGGCCAGGGGGCCGGGGTTTTGAATATTCTGCTGGTCTTTTATGGCCAGCTCATTTTTAATCAAATTTTTGTTTTGGTTCAAATTTGTCTAAGTATTTTTAATTTGTTCACTAGACCGACTGTTGTGTATGGCCGAACATTAAGACAGGTACAAATAGTAAGTATGCCGCCTATGCCCCTGGACGACTGGTTGTCTGTTTCCAGGATAGATGATCAGTCGGCCATTTATTCAATCGGTATTCGAACTCTTTATTCAATTTGTCTGACCAAGTAAATAGAATTACCTAGTCGCCAAGGAATTAAGTAGGAAAACAAGCGGCGGGTACCGGTTGTTTCCCTTTATTGCCAATGTTGGCTATTAACTCGTAATTTGTTAACCTAGCAAGAGTATTGGTTGAGAGCCTTTGTTTATTAAAAACAAGTGGACGACTCATACCTTTTAGGCTCCATACTAAGTTTGAGTGACTATTAAGTTAACATAGGAGTTACTTAGTCTTCGTCACAATCTTGATTGAGTAGTAGAGGTACCAGGCGGCGGAGGCCGGCTAGACCCCTTGATTCGCCAATGTTTGTTGGCTATTAACCCAATAGGTTATCCAGTAGGAATAGGGGTTCGAGTGCCCTTGTTTGTTTAAAACAGGCGGACGACTCAAACTTTTTAGATTCCATACCAAATTTGAAGGAGTGACTATGAGTTAACTTTGGAGTTACTCAGTCGCCGTCACTTTTGTTTGAGAAGTAGAGGTACCAGGCGGCGTAGGCCGGCTAGACCCCTTGATTCGCCAATGTTTGTTGGCTATTAACTCAAAGGTACCCCCTGCATTTATCCCAAGTAATACAGGCGGTCATCTGACTAAGATGTCAACTGCTACCACTGGTTTGGTTAGTGATAGAGTTATCCTTGTCTCAAAAACGGCTACGTGGTTGTCCTTGGGGACAGTCGTATAGGTGCCGTGTAATTAGTTTATAGAACAATGTTCCACCCAAAAGGGAGCTGCTCTCTGCGACGAATTTCATCCGGAGGGATGCCGTCGGACGCCTGCTATGATGTTGGGACAGGTCGAATTAGTTTTGTAGATTTGATCAGTTGGCTTGGCGCCTGGTCTGATCATTCGGCCGGTGGCCTTGGTAAGTTCTTGGTGAACGTAGGTGCTAAGTAAAAGAAGGGTAGCCGCCTGTTAGGCACAGGGTCGGCCAGGCCCTAATCTTTTTAGCTAAGTATTGTGAGTAAAATACTCAATGGAGAGTAGCCGACTGTAAAGGTACAGACGGCATGCCCCTCTTTTCAGGAAGTGAGTCTAATGCCAGGCGCATGGCTTCCCAGTTTGCCTCTTCGTCATATAGCATTACTCGAAGAGTCGGCTCGTAGTGTTCTATTGGAAGAACAGCTTCCGCACCATAAGTTAGGAGGAATGGAGTTTCTCCAGTCGCCCCTTTTTCAGTCGTCCTAATGGCCCAGAGAACATGTGGTAGTTCATCCGCCCATAGGCCGCCTGCTCGTTCAATCTTTTTCTTGAGACCGTCTGAGATGATTTTATTAAAGGCTTCTACCTGGCCGTTTGCTTGTGGACGGCCGACAGATGCAAAGTAGTGTGCAATTCCTTGGTCTCCCAACCAGCTTTTGAGAACAGGCGTCTCAAATTGGGGACCATTATCAAAAACCATAGACATGGGAACCCCGAACCGAGTGATGACGTTTTTCCAAATGAATGAAATTACATCTTTCGTCTTGATTCCCTTTACAGCCTCCGCCTCTACCCATTTAGTGAAGTAGTCAACGGCAACTAGTATATACCTTCTGCCGCCTGTAGCAGGCGTATATTGACCCAGAATGTCCATGCCCCACTTAGCAAACGGTAGTGGGCTGTGAATGGTAGTGAGGTCAGTAGCCGGACGGTGAATTAGTTTGCCAAACCTTTGGCACTTGTCACATTTTTTCACCATCTCCATTGCATCTGCTTCCAAAGTAGGCCAAAAGTAGCCCTGCCGCCTTGCCCTTTGAGCAAGCGTCCTACCACCTATATGGGAAGCACAGAAACCAGAGTGAAGATCATCTAGTATCTCTCGTCCCTTTTCAGGAGTAACACACTTTAAGAAGGGTTGAAGGTACCCCATCTTGTGAAGTTCTCCCTGTATCATTTCAAAACAGGAGGCTCGTTTTTTCAGTGCTGCCGCCTGTTGAGGATCATCCGGCAGTGTACCGTTTGTCAGATATGCCCTGATTGAATCCATCCAGGTTGAGCTTCTGTCTAGGATTCCAATAGGGTTTTCCTCGATGCTTCTCTTCTCCATTACTTCCCAAAAAACAGTTCGAGGAGTATCGGAGGAGGCGGATGATGCTAATTTCGAAAGTGCATCTGCCTGGTTGTTTTCTGATCTCGGCACTTGGATCAGATGGAAATCCTCAAGGGAGCCGACTGCTTGTCGGACCGCCTGTAAATACTTGATCATGGCCGGATGTGTTGCTTCGTATTCGCCATTGTACTGACTCACTATCAATTGTGAATCAGAACAGGCGTCTATTTTTCTTGCCCCTGCCGCCTTGCACATGCGGATCCCGGCTAGTAAAGCTTCATATTCTGCCTCATTGTTTGAAGCCTGAAAACTGAAGCGTAGAGCATACTCGAACCTGTCGCCCTCTGGAGATTGACATACGACGCCTGCTCCACAACCGTTTGAAGTAGAGCTTCCGTCCACATATACCTTCCAGACTTGGTCTGGAACTTGAGAGTCAGGAGGACGAGTCATCTCTACAATAAAGTCAGCAAAGGCTTGCCCCTTCACTGCTTTTCTAGGCTCGAAAGTAACTTCGAGACTCTGCATTTCTATGGCCCATTTGATCATTCGTCCGGACGACTCCATGGTGGTAAGGGGCCGCTTGATTGGTTGGTCGGTATACACGATGACTGCATGTTCCAGAAAGTAGGGCTTCAATTTTTTAACAGCCATGAAGAGTGCAAGACCAAATTTCTCCACTAGGGGATACCTCAACTCGGCATTTTTCAGTACGTGACTGACAAAGTAGACCGGGAGTTGACAGCCGTCCCTTTCAGCAAGGAGCACAGCGCTTACGCATGATCCGAGACGGCCAGGTACATGTAGAGATTTTCTTTGGGCAAAGGGCTGACCAGCCTCGGCAAGGAATGCAAGTGAACCTTTAATTTCTGGAAGGCGGCCTCAGCATCCGGCCCCCATTCAAACCTTGCCTTTTTCTTAATTGCCTGGAAAAAGTATAGGCATTTGTCGCCTGATCGGCTTAGGAATCTCCCCAAGGCCGCCAGACAACCTGTTAACTTCTGAACCTCTCGGACGGTACGAGGCGACTGCATGTCAATGACCGCCTGTACCTTCTCAGGGTTCGCCTCTATTCCTCTCTGGTTGATAAGGAATCCGAGAAATTTCCCAGACTCAACTCCAAATACACATTTCTTGGGATTGAGCATGACATGGTGCCGCCTGAGTGTGGCGAAAGTTTCTCGGAGGTCCGTCAGATGATCTTTCTGAAGTTTAGTCTTGACAATCATATCATCAATATATGCCTCGACGTTTCTCCCAATCTGATCAAAGAACACTGTGTTTATCATTCGTTGGAAGGTAGCCGGGGCATTCTTAAGACCAAACGGCATGACCGTGTAACAGTACAATCCCTGATCAGTGACGAAGGCCGTCTTCTCCTGATCTTTCTTCCATAAAGGAATTTGATGGAAACCAGAATAAGCGTCCATAAAACTCATCAAGGCATGGCCGGCTGTTGAGTCGACCAGATTATCAATTTTAGGCAGAGGGTAACTGTCTTTGGGGCACGCCTTGTTCAAGTCTGTGTAGTCTACACACATTCGCCAGGTGCCATTCGGCTTTTTAACAAGCACCACATTTGCAACCCAATCTGGGAAGTAACATTGCCGAATGAACCCTGCATCAAGTAATTTTTTGACTTCGGCGGCTGCCGCCTGACCTCTTTCTTCACCATGGTTCCGCTTCTTTTGCCGTACCGGCTTCTTTTTCGGATCCACAGCGAGTTTGTGTACTGCCAGATCAGGACTAATGCCTGGCATTTCATGGACTTCAAATGCAAAGATGTCCTTGTACTCTTTCAACAGGTTGTGAAAGTCGTCACCAAGGTTTCTTAGAGCAGTCGTCCCAACTTTGACTGTTCGGTCAGGACGGGAGTCGTCTAATATCAGGTCCGCATGCTCACCAGCCGGCTGAGGGCGGAACTCATCCGGCCGCTCCTCTGCCAATGATTGATATTTTCTTGCTTTTCTTGCGGACTCTGTTTGGGACGCCTTTCTTTTTTTGTCGCCTGTTTCTTGAACAGGCGCACTCTCCTTGACATTGTCAAGGTCTGTTTTTTCTCCACTTGACCCAGTGGCCATAACAGTGGGCTTGACATCCGAGAGATAGCACTCTCGGGCCATCCTCTGATCTCCCCTTAGGGAGCCGACTGTTCCATTATCCCTTTCAAACTTAAGCAGCATAAGTGACGGGATTATAACAGCCTTGGAATTATTCAGGGTTGGTCGACCCAGAATCATGTTGTAGGCCGAGAGTTCCTCTACCACTAGGAACCGGACTACCATGTGTCGTCCTTCCCCTTTTTCGCCCAGGCGAATGGGTAGATCTACTCGTCCCAGTGGGTGGACGACTCCTCCTCCAAACCCTATTAAAGGGTGGGAGGCCGGATGTATGCAGTCCGTCTGATATTTCAGTTTTGACAGACATTTGCTGCTGATGAGATCTGAGGAGCTCCCGGTATCTATGAGGATTCGGCCAACTCTCTGGTTGGCCACTTTACATTCAATAACGAGAGGGTCGTCATGCGGCCCCCTTATTCCTCCTAGATCCTCTTCAGTGATGACAATCTCAGGAAATGTATATTTGGACGGCTGTTCTTGGTGAACGGAATTTACATCTAACCGCCTTATATTATCTTTGTTGCCCCTAATAGTGGGGCCGCCTCCTGAGAAGCCGCCTGCAATGGTGTAGACGACTGCATCATCTGTATCGGAACTGTCGGCCTGTTGATTCTTTTTGGCCGACTGCTTTTTTGAGGAAGTGTTCCCCGTAGATTTCTTGACATAAGTGTCAAGATCACCTTGATCAGCCAAGCGGTCTAGGTACCGCATGAGACTGATGCAGTCATTGGTGTGATGACCAACGTCATCATGATAAGCACAGATTCTGTCTTGGTTCCGGTTGCTCGCAGAACCCTTCATGGGGAGCGGCTTCTCAATTGAGAGCCGTCCCTTTATTTCTTTTAGGATAAACTGGTTATCCTTGTTAAACACATACTTCGGGGAGTATGGTTTGAATTCTTTTTTCTTTTTCTGGGCCGGCTGTTTAGAGGAATCAGCCGCCCAGACCTCTTTTCTTTTCTCATCTTTGTTGGACGACTGTTTCTGTCGTCCCTCTCTTTTGTCGAACCTCTTCCCGTCCGACTGTTTCATCGTACACAGATCAGTCGCCTGTATATAGGCTTCTGCTTCAATCAAGGCCTCTTGAAGAGTCGCCACCCTTTTTCGAACTAAATCAAATTTGAAGGTAGACCCGTCTTTGAGACCTCTAAAAAAGTCAGTATAAGCTACCTCATCCGGTAACCCTTGAATCTGTATTCTCATCAGGTTGAACCGCCTGATGTAGGAACGAAGCCCCTCCTTCTCGCCCTGTTGAATTGTTCCCAAATCAAGGGTCGTTTTCTTGGCAGGGATGTTCATTGCGAAGTTGGAGGCAAATAAGTAAGCAAGCGTCCTGAAGCTGTTAACACAACCAGTCGGCAGGTTGCCGAACCATTGCTGTGCAATTCCCTTGAGAGTCGCTGGGAAACACTTGCACCAAGTGGGATCATCCAACCCTTGAAGATACATCAGGTTGGTGAATGCCATCAGATGGTCTTCTGGGTTAGTAGTGCCGTCATAGGCGCCTACTAGAACATTTTTTACTTTGGCCGGCTTAGCGGCTTCAGTAATTTCCTTGGAGAAGGCCGACGGCTGTTCCCCAAGTCTAAGCAGCCGTAGCTGCCAGTCCATAGGTTGGACGTTTTTTGCTGCAGGTCCACCAAATGGAGGTGGCTGCATAAAATACTGTTGTTGCGGCACAAATGGTAAGTTTGGTACCGCCTGGGCACTATGAAAGCCGGACTGACGGGAGGTGCCGCCTGACTGACTCTCATGGTACGACTGAGTATGCCTCATCGAGGCATTTCGCAAACTGTCCTGAAAATTTGAAGTAGAAGCCGATTCTGATAATCGGTCACTCTTCTTCTGCTCTAGCAGGAGCCGAGCATCTGTGAACGTTTGCTTTGACCCGTCCGCCTGAATATGACGAACCGGTTTCCTAGTTCCCGTAGGATAACGGAGTTTTGTAAAATCAAGAGCAGGTGGCTCCCGCTTCTTGGATTTAGGATGGGGAGTCGCCTCTCGCCCTTGAACTGGCTTCCTCTTCAGTGAAGTGGAAGGTTTCTTGGCCGACTGCTCTTTGACTGAAGCAGGCGGTTTTTTGTTGATCAACTCTTGAATCTCTCCCTTGAAGTCCCTCATGAAGGTCATGAGTTCGTTCCTTGTGATGGGAGCAGACCCATCAGTCGGCTGTTGCCGAGCAAGCGGTGCGCCTGCTGGCTCGCTTCCTGTTTTAAGATGCTCCCGTTCCCTCCTTTCGGTATGGCGGGTACGTCGGGCCCTTAGGGTCCCGTCTGGAGCTGTATGAGTTTCAACTTCAAATTCACTTTCGGTATCATGGTCCGACTGAACTTGAGGGTCGTCTAGGGGACGCCTCTCTTCTGGAGTCGGTACAGACTTGGATGCCATCTCTGAAGTACTCTCCCCACAGACGGCGCCAAATGTTTCGGGGTTTTCTGATGTCCTGCGGGAGAGTTACAATTCCGAGACTGGAACCGGACGCCTGTACCTGCAAAATAACGGAGACTCCTGAGAGCTCCGCCTCCAACGGTCAAGTTAGTACCTGATTAAGGAGTAATCAATACAGAAATTAAAGTAATGAGATCTCTCTAGGTGAGAGTGCTTAGTGTTGGTAATCTGCGTCGTTAGCGAGATTAGTCGGTTGTTAATAACTCTGTTCTTCTCTGCTTGATTTCTTGATTATTCAATCCTCCTGATTAATGAAGATTAATTGAGTATTTATAGCCTTGAGAAGCGTGCAACTCTCTAGGTTTAAGGTAAACCTAGGGCTGATCGGGCCTCTAGACTGGATTGGGCCTTGATGGCCGGTTTTCCCATTTGGCATGGGTGGACACGTGGCGTGTCTAAATTGGTCCGTAGAGGACGTATCTGTGATTGACACGTGGCAGGCTCCTGTTGGCCTTCGTGAAGGACACGTGGCGGAACCTGGTTGGTCCACTTGTCAGACGGTGATTGGTGGATAAAAATCCCCTAATCAAGAAGTAATCATAACGTAGTGAGTAAGTTGTCAATTTGGAGTAATTTTGCCTTCAAAAAAGGAAATTTTGACATTTGCTATTGGGGAAAACACCTCGCTTTACATTTGTCGTTAAGGTTTCGTTAAGTGGGACCCAATATTTCATTAAATAATATTTTAATTTATTAAAAATTAAACAAAAACTTAAAAAATTAAATTCCCAACCAACACACCTTCCCCCCTTCCCTTGCCAGCGCCCAAACGTTCCCCTGACACCGGCGAACCCCACCACCTCCATTTCCCCCCTCCTAACCACCTCTAAACCCGACAACGCCCCAAAAACTCCTTCATGCGACACCGCTCTTCTCCCTTGGCCCCTAAATCACGATTCACCACCGCAAAACCCCTTTTCCTCCCACGAAACCCTAGAAAACCTATCTCCTACTTGAAACATCCTAATCACTCCTCACATAGCCCCGAAACCCTAGCGGCTCGGTTTTTTTAGGGTGGGAGAGGAACGATTTGGGGGTTTTAGGGGTTAATGACGAATTTTTCTCGGGTTTTGTGGGAAGGATAGGGGCTTTGGGTAGGGGCAGAGGAGCTGGTCAGCGGCAAGGAGAATGGGCTGGCCGGAAAGGGGAGAGGGGTGATAGAGATGTGTTTCAGCCTTCGAGGCAGTGTTGATGGGGAAAAGGGTGGTGGCTGAGGAAGGAATAGCGGCTGGACGGTAGTTGAGCTCCATTAACGGAAATAGTAACGATGTAAGACATCAAGTAATTATTTTTAACAAAGTGTGATTTAGGTGGTAGCAAAGAAAAAAAAAAAAAAAAAAAAAACGACAGCAAAGGTAAAGCGAGGTGTTTTTCCTAATATCAGATGTCAAATTTTTTTATTTTTTTTTTTTAAAAAAACCATGAGTATATGACTGATGCAGGCAGCTGAACAGGTGCCGTGTTTCATTATCATTTATCAACGCAACGCTAAAAATACAAGTTACAGAAAATGGAGAAACGACGAGCTTACGCGCTGCTATGGCAATGGCGTGCTTCTTCAAGGCCTCTTTCCTCCAATCACCGTTCTTTACTTCCCAACTCTCGATCCTCCGATTCAGGTTTCTTCTCTCTCCATTGATCCTTGCTTTATTTCCTACTATTGCTATTCGAATTGCTGAAAATTGTGATATTCTATTTTGTTAATCAATTTTTGTTGAAATAATTCAAATTTTGAACTGAAATCAAGTAGTATAACTATGATTATTCTCTAATTATCGCTTACTCAATTAATTTTTTGGAATTATGATGTTTAAATACAATAGCAACTGTTGGAGGAAAGAGGGAAAAAAAGAGGGCGGGTAAGAAGAGGGTCAAGGGTCTGCGTTTTATGGTTAGGCAGTGGTGTGGATGAGATTTGATTTCATGTCTCGGGTTTCACCCTCGATACTTTTGATCAATTAAGCAAGTTGACCTTCATTGTCCACAACTCCACTTTGGGTGTTGTATTTGTCAAATTCTTTATTAATTAATACGAAGGATGGAGTACTGTGTAGTGTATACCAATATTTGTTAAATGGAGGGTGATCCATGATAGGAGAGTCCATGAAGTCAAATTGATTCCACAAATAAAAAAGAGAGGCATTGAGGATTGGAGGGAGTAATTTTTTTTGTCAATGGTACTTGCTTTCATTGTGAATGTGACAAGGATTAGGGAAATGCCTAACAAGCCAAAAGATTCCGGGCTTTTACTAATATGGCTTAGTGCTGATCTTCTAAATGGTTTGATGCTACACCAGTTTTAATTTTAATGATTGCTGCTCTTTTCTTAATTTCAATTCATGTCCATAAGGCTTTGTTGTTGTTGCTCTTTTCGCACTCAAGGGGAAAAAGATGCTCCTACCTTAGTAGGGGTTTTGTATAATGAAGATGTGGGGTTTTTAGTGGATAAGTATCATCATAGACTCATAGTAGTAGTACCTTGGTGGATCATTCATTCCACTTAGCATAAATAAAATTTGGATGCACTTTCATAAGATAACATCAAACTTTTACAGGCTCTATGTTTAACTTTGGTAGAAGTTTCACATCATTAAGCTCATTCACTGAACAACAGAGGCAGAGTTTTCAGCAATTACACAACATATTGATAGATCGCAGAGTGCTTCATCAGGGTACTTTTCTGAGAAGCTCAAATCTTCCGGTAAGATTTTATGGATCTGCACCATTTGAGAGAAGTGCATCATTCTCAGAAATAAATACCAAGGATATCACCTACTTTAAGAGTATTTTGGGGGAGAACAATGTAATACAAGACCCAGATAGGCTTCAGCCTGCAAACTCAGATTGGATGCATAAGTACCAAGGCTCAAGCAAGCTTATGCTACTACCCAGGACCACTGAAGAGGTAATTGTCCATTTTTCTTGTCTAATTCAAGTGCCAACTTAAGAAAGCAACTATGTTATGAATCATGGTCTCGGCATAGAAGAATCATTTACTCATCACAGTGTTACTTGTAATGTGGATTGTGGATAGTTCTGGTTCATTGTCAAACATGGAAATAGGATTCAATCTCCGTGGGACGCTAGGTTCTATAGATAAAACTATTCACCATTTAAGTAAAACTATGATTCTTTGTTTTGTACCCATACAAATAAATTATAACTAAGTTCATAAGAAAATGAAGCTTTAAGACTCATATATATGCCCAAAGCCCCAAACAGCTTTCCAGGTTATTGTGAGAAATGGATTATGATGATACTACTCATGCTATTTTGTTTCACTTTCCAGGTTTCTCATATAATGAGATATTGCAACTCTAGACATTTGGCTATCGTCCCTCAGGGGGGTAATACTGGTCTTGTTGGTGGAAGTGTGCCTGTCTTTGATGAGGTAAACTAATATTTTTTTTAAAGAACTAGGATGTTAACCCTTTTAATTATGCCAAGGAGGCAAGGAACTATTCTTTTAATAAACGCTGTAAAATATATGAAAATGTTACCTTTGTGTTATCATTTTGTTTAATCCATCATTTTGTCAAAGTATTGACTTGTAGGCTGTGTGCTTTATGTCAAACACAACATTTTCACATCCCACTGGCAACGAATGTTAGAAAATTTTGTTAGGTGTGCCAGTCCTGGTAATATGTGCTGCAGATTTGAGCAGTTGATTGTAGCTTGATTGAACCAAATTCTGATTTCATAATGATGCTGTTTAAGCTGTTAATACATGATTTATACAGTTGTCTCTGTGTTTCTGGACTTTGTTAAACTGTCCTGAGCAGAGTTAGTACTTGAGTCCCTGTTTTTGGTCTGTATGGAGCCTGGAGCTATAAAGGGAAACCATATATACTCCCTCCGTCCCATAATTTGGTGCCTATTTCTCAAAAAACACGGTGATTAAGGAGAATGGTGGAAGTAGAGGAAAATTCTATTGAAAATATAAAAAGTAGAGAATATTGTATGGGAATAATAAAAAGTAAAGAATATTGTATGAAAAAGAGAAAAAGTAAGTAATGAGTTTTTGGGTATATATGCATTTTGTATGGAATTAAATAAAAAGTAAGTAATGATTATAGGTTATTTTTAGAAACAAGCACAACATTTTGGGACACCCAAAAAGGAATACAGGCACGAAATTATGGGACGGAGGGAGTATATAATATAATGTATCAAGGTCTTGGATACCATCCCTTGGAGACCTTAAAAAGGAGTTAGTTTATATCTACGTATGCTAGTCTTTTTAAGCTGTAAAGAATAAAAAATCAACTTTAATATGTGGAATGATTGCTTCCCTTCTTTTTCTTTTGTAGGTTATTGTCAACGTGAGTCAAATGAACAAGATCATATCTTTCGATAAGGTATGCCTTCTGTCATACTTAGCTAGTTAGCCTATCATGTAGTAGTAGTTAACTACTCTAAAAATCATGTAGGAATGCTAGCAAAAGTTGTAGGTAACTGTTTGAACTCTTATAGATTTTATGGAATTAGTGGCAAAAGGGTTAAAGGGGCATATAGTCTTAACAGACCTTATAGCTTTTGTTCTTCATATTTATTATTTTCCCTCTATCAATGGATGATGAGTAACCCTGTGCTATTCATTAACTTTATTATGCCTTCTAAAATGAATTAATAGATAAGGTCATAAGAGTACTTTAGCTCCATTTTTGTAATTCTTCCAACTTCCAATTGTAAAAACTTGTAGTATTTTTTAGGTCAGTGGTATACTGGTTTGCGAAGCAGGATGCATATTGGAAAATCTGGAATATTTTTTGGACAATGAAGGGTAATCTCTGTTATGTTAATTCGTGAATCATATGTATGGTATCTTAAGTGCCTAACTGTGCTACTAGGTCAATGAAAATGAGTGCGATATGAAATTTGATAATTTGAGGTTGTGAAAGATATTTCGGTTTTATTATTCTATTATGTGTTCAAATATTGTATCAACTTGTTCTTTTATGAATACTTGTGCTCTTTTATCTTGCATTATTCTTCTTGCATTTCCAAATGTCTATTGTATATTAGTTTGTATGATTGTGTGATACTATAGTGACAGCTTTAGAAAAGTAGTATAATCCTTACTTCAAGGTTTTTTTTTTTTTTTTTTTTTTTTTTTTTTTTTTTTTTTTTTTTTTTGCAGTGCTATTTCAGATGTTATTGTATGTAATACTTATGCTGAATTTTTTTATTCTTTAGATTTGTGATGCCTCTTGATTTGGGAGCCAAAGGAAGCTGTCAGATAGGTGGAAATGTTTCTACCAATGCTGGTGGCTTACGCTTGGTTCGTTACGGATCTTTGCATGGAAATGTTTTAGGTAGTGTATCTTTGCATTTAGGTTTCCCTTATCCCAACTTCCATGTATTAATTATGTTAACATGTAATACCTTTGCAGATGTTTTAAAATTATTTAAATGACAATCATAAATTTAAGCTATAAGCAAAAGAAATGTAAAATAGTGGTGTTTCAAGCCTACATATTTATTGTTTGCTTGGATCTATATCTGATAAATGGAAAATCAAATAGGATACTTGTCTTTGTTTTTCTTCATTGTAATGAATGATGAACTTCAAATGGAGGTTAGACATAGACTATTACTCTGATGAAACTTCCAAATTTTTTTTTTTAGCTGAAATAAAAATGCTTAGATCGTCTCTTAGATGAAATAATTATTGGCGTTCTTAGTGTACAAGTGAGAAAGAGTGACTGATTAAGTCTAGAGACAGGTGGGGAATTATGGGAAGATTGACTCAGGACAAACGTTAGGTAGGACTAGGATGGATTGGAACCTTGTGCATGGCTAGACTGATTTTTCTTTAAGCTTAATGCATGTGATAGCTTGTGTCTTCGTTGCCTTGTGTTGACAGTACTGCTTCATGGTCTTCGCCTATGGATGGCAAGGCTACACCTGTGTGCGTGTAGACCACATATATTCGTGGTCCACATTCTGCTGACTCTGGTTTATTGTGAAAAGCATGGACTTTGTGGAGCAATGCCCCTAAGGAGACATCTCTGTTTGCTTTAGTGTGTGGCTTATCCAAGTAACTGCCTGATATCTGCCATTGGCATGTTGGTAGACAACAACTAAGCATGGATAAGGATGAGAGCATTGGCAACTGTGGCAGACCAAGAGACATTATGTGGTGTACCTTGCAAAATGCCCAATTCTAATTGCTGCTAACCACCTTCTATGTATGAAGTGGCACATCATTGGATATAGCTTGGAGATCTATAGTGCCGGGTAGTATTCCAATGCCAAAAAGGCAAAAAACATGTTGGTTGGCTAAAGGCACATGCCATATCACACAGGGAAGTAGGTTTGTCATTGGTAATTTATAAATGGAAGACCAATACTCATATCATCATACGTCTCTGTGCATGTACACTTACCCTATTGCTGTTCGTATGTCATTTCTTTTGAGTAAGCTACCGTGATGAACTGAAGTGGCATTATGTGACTAGCCTTCTCGATATGACTTTATGCAAGATAAACAAGGAAAACATATGTAGAGTACAATATTTGTGTAAGTTATTTCTTTAGACACACCACTACTCAATTGGGTTTTAAGTTGTTAAAGAAAATTTATACACTGTTTAATGAGAAGCTTTTTCAATTTTAGGTTGCTTACATTTTTTCATCTTGACATCAGAAATGATTTTATCAGCTACTAGTACAGCAGTTACATTAGAATTCTTCTGTAGGCCTTGAAGCTGTTTCAGCCGATGGTACTGTGATGGACATGCTGGGTACCTTACGCAAAGATAACACTGGGTATGACTTGAAGCATTTGTTTATAGGTATGTGACTAAACTTTGATTTTGTTGTTGTTGTTGTTTTTTTTTTTGTTTTTTGTTTTTTTGTTTTTTTTTTTGCAAGTCTTAAGTAAGTGAATGATAACATGCAATCTTTGCCCCCGACAGTAATGTATATATGCTTCTCTGGTTGCAGGAAGTGAAGGATCACTTGGTATTGTGACTAAAGTTTCCATTCTTACTCCCCCAAAGCTGTCTGCTACTAACCTTGCCTTTTTGGCATGTAAAGACTATCTCAGCTGTCAGGTACCTTGTTAGTATCCAGCATGTAATGCCTATCATATTTATGTATGATCATAAGTTGTGTTCTTATTTTAAGTCTGAGTAGTGAACAGTGAAATTTTCTTACTGTGAACAGTCAGTATCCAGTGGTGCCACCGAATAGATTTATGCTGTAGCTTGGAACCTGGTGGAGTGTTTCTTTTCAATAAAGGCTTAGTTTGGACTCCAAGTTGAGTTAATTATCTAGTCCTAGACTTAAATGTTTCCTTATCCTATTGAGAGTGAGAAAATGTATTGTTTTTGGCTACAAATAAAGAGATCCATTGGTCCACACAACTGGAGAATTTAGAAATAAACTTATATTCAGAGTTAAGAGTTTTTGTCTCTCCATCGAAGATTCAAAGGGTTATTGAATGTTTTGTCTCTCCATCACAGATTTAAAGGGTTATGCAACTTTCATCTTTTATCTTCATTTGCTTCACAACATTGAGCAGACCTGTTATGATAGCTTGTGAGAATGTTTCCTTTGAGTGTTGCTTGTTCAGCAAACCAAACCAAGTGTTAACCAACTTGTAGGATTCAGTGTGTGGATTCTCTAACTGGAAATTTCATCTGTTGCCCAGAAAGGTGAATGGAATGGAAAACCATATTTGTTTTGTGCACTTATCTGCTTAACTTGATCAACTAATATATTTTGAGTCTTCTACTACATATACTATCTAGTATAAACATAGTGCCTTGAAACTTGCATCCCACGCCTACTACACTGTAAACTCAAGAGTATGTTTTCTGGCATGTAGTTATTACTCTATCTGGAATCTAAAAATTTGAGTTAAAGATGGTTTGAACCTTGTCTTTATTCATTTAACTTCTGGGTCCAGTCAAATCTCTGAGGTGGTTATTTATTTTCCCGTGTCTATAGAAAATAAAGTCTGTTACCATGGATGCCTAATAGAGATAAAAAGTAATTCAACCAATTAATCTTTCCTATGTAATTCTTACAGAAACTTTTATATAAAGCCAGAAGGAAACTTGGAGAGGTCTTATCAGCGTTCGAGTTCTTGGATAGTCATGCAATGGACGTGGTAAGCTTTTTCTTGATAGATATGGTTTTAAGCTGCATTCTGCTGTGAATCACATACACATGCTTGATATCTGAAAAATTGATTTTTGAAAATTGCATCTCTGGCTGCACTGCTAACTTCTGTTAAAATAAAGCAAGATTTGTTAAACTGATTTGTGTCTATGGTGTCTAAGTTTTATTCAAATAGCTAAATTTGAAAATTTGGAAATTAAATCATTTAGTTTTTTAACTGATTTGTAGGTGCTAGAAGCCTAGAACGTAACTTGTGATGGTATTTTTGGTCACTTAAACATTCTATGTCCTAACATTATAACATATCTTGCAATTGCTTCCACAAAATTTTGTTATTTTAAAGTATAACATGGGGATTCTGTGGTTAAACCATCAATGATTGTTTCTATTTGTTTTGGTAATTTGTTTTCTTGTTTTAATTCGAGTTTTAGGCATTTCAGAATGTCTAGAAAATAATTGTATGGGGAACGTGTCTTTCTCTCTTGTAAATGACTCTCCTAATAATTTCTTCAATACTTTCTTTGGATGCACAAGCATAACTCTGTCACATATATTGCTACTCCCCTTATTTCAGAGACAAATATACTACTGTAGTTAACTCCTGTCCTTGCTTATAGCGGCTATAGTAAAGTATGAAAAAAGTTCAATCTATTATATTCTTTCCTTCCCATTCAAACATCCTGTTAGGGTTTCGATGACTAATTTCTACCTTTGTGGCATACTGGATTACTGGCATTCTCATCATATTATTCTAGCTTTGCTATATAACCATATAAAACTTCAGGTCTCTCTAGTCTCTTTATAATTTTATTTTATTTTTTTTATTTTTTGGAGGATACACTAGTTTGTTTGTCATTTTTATTAATATTCAGTTAGGCATTTGATGACTAATTTCTACCTTGATGACTAATTCCTATGAACATCAATAAGATACAGACTGACCTGGCTGATTCTGTTACAGGTGTTGAATAATCTAGAAGGTGTTAGAAATCCATTGCCTCCTGCAGTGCACAACTTCTATGTTCTGATTGAGACCACAGGGAGTGATGAATCCTATGATAGGTATGTATCTGAAGTTATTAAATCAGTTGTTGGTTTGCTGCTGTCTTGTTTCTAACAAGGCACACAACAATTGGCATGTTTTAATGTTGGTGTTTCTCTTCCATCAACAATGTCTAGATTGGGGGTACTTATAAGAGTTATAACACATATATACTTGTGTATTTATCTTTGATCAAGTAGCTAAGTGCTGTATCAAGCATAGGGGGCTCTCTCTCTCTCTCTATCTCTGTTGCTAGGTTTTCTGTTTGACCTGGTCTCTCTTCCCTTTTTCTCTAGCCTGACTCCTAACTGAGGCCCATCTTGCTAACTTGAAAGAAAAGGATGTGTAGTTTGCTTACATATTGTTTTATTGGTTGCCAACAGGATATTGTTATAAATAATGTTTAGTAATTCATAGATCTGAAATTGGATGATGGTTATGTATCCAGAGAGAGGCTTGAGACGTTCTTGTTTGGCTTGATGGAAAGTGGTTTAATATTAGATGGTGTGGTTGCTCAAGACATTAATCAAGTATCTTCATTTTGGCGTATCCGTGAGGTTTCAACCTTAACCTTTCTTTTGTTTTTCCCATAATATGTAATGATGATTGCCCATTTTATATGTCTTTTTCCACAAATCATGAATTCTAAGAGGGAATCCATTGTGTATTCATATAGCTAACATTTATCTTCACGAGTCCATTATTTCTAATTCTGGGATTCTTGCCCACTATTATGACAACTATCCATCTTTCTATTTTAGATTCTGATTTCATATGCTGCAGATTGAGTCACAAATTGTGTAAGGACAAGCCATAACCTTGCTAGTTGTATTCAAAACTCTTATTTGTTGCCTTGAAATTCATGCCTACTTGCTTATATGTTCTCATAATGTGTTTGTACATAAAATTCTTGCCTACTTGCTTATATGTTCTCATATTGTGTTTGTACATAATTCATTGCATTTTCCACCTAACCTTTTCCATTTCTGCTTATTTCCTTGTATTATGGGTGTCTTGCATTATATATGTCGTTGGATCTTGCTATTCATATTCTTTTATTTCATTGGGCTTGCAGAATCAGATTTTTTTACTATATTTGCAGGGTATACCAGAAGCATTGATGAAGTTTGGGGCTGTATACAAGTATGATTTGTCTTTACCTTTGGAGAAAATGTATGATCTTGTTGACGAAATGCGAGCACGCCTAGGTAAATCCCTCTGTTTTCTTTGCATCTTGGTGTATCATGCTTTTCTTTGTTTTCTTTTAGCCTTAGGTTAGGTACTATGATTCATTATTTAGTGTCATTTCTGGAGAGGTGAGCATATTACCAGATGGAGATATGGAATTATGGATAAGTAAGCATTTCTTTCATAGGGAGGCCTTTCTCTATGATGGATGAGCAGCCTATCATGATGCTTTAAGCGAGGAGAAAATGTATATGACTTACAGCTGTATGGAGCAACCTGAGAGAAGTTTGGTTAGAGTGAGGTTTGCCACCCATATTTTGTGTTTGGGGGGGGGGGGGGACAGGGTGTTCATAATCTGGAAAGTCTAAATTACAATGTTATGGTGACATGTTTTTCAAAATTTGAATTACCCTATGTGTAAGTAGGTTTCAGTGAAAACCATGACGATGCTCAAGAAAAGGTACAATATCCATGTGAATCATTATTTTTGACTAAACTGGAAGAGTGGAAGATATGGTACAAATTACATTGAGAAAACGGGAAAATAAAAAAACAAAAAGGATTATTTAATTGCTGGCCCAATTTAGTAATGTCATGTATCTGCACTTCGTTGTGGTCATTAAACCAAAATTTGGAGTTTCTCTTGTTTAACCAAATTGGTAAGATGTGGAATCTAGCTCTCCCAGATTTCAGTCTTAGCATTAGCTTGGCCACGTTTGTAGGTAACCCTGCCAAAGTTGTGGGGTATGGCCACATGGGAGACAGCAACTTGCACCTCAATATAACATCTCCTCAGTATGATGATGATGTAAGTTCTTCTATCTTTTGGGATGGGTTGAACAGCATGCTGAATACTGTTCCTCAAATAAGTGTGACTGTGTGAGTGTTGCAGATTTTAGCACAAATTGAGCCCTTTGTCTATGAGTGGACATCTAAGCATCGTGGGAGTATCAGCGCTGAGCATGGGATTGGATTGATGAAAGCAAATAAACTCTACTACAGCAAGTCGCCTGAAGTGGTAATGGCTGACTTTATCATTTGCATTAATTTTTTTTTTTGCAAGCTGCTCCCCCTCCCCAAGGAGAATTGGATAAAAAATGTTCTGTTAAAATGTTTCTCCATTACAAATTTCAGGTCCTTAGCTAGCTTGCATGTCTTCTCTCTTTTCTTTTTTTTGTTCACAGTATATTTTCTACTAACAGTTTGCATTGAATCATGGCTTTTTTCTGATACGGATGTATATCACTGGGATATACATTTGATATTGTGGTTGATAAGATACCCATTCTGCAAACTTGAATTTTATTGTAACTGAAACAGGACAGATAAACCTGTTGGATGTTTTCATGTCAACTGTATGCTCCCATTTCTTGCCTATCTTTCTCATACATCATATTCCCTATTTGAGTCTAAATTTTCTGGCAAATTTCACACAGGTACAACTAATGGTTTCTATCAAGAGGTTAATGGACCCGAATGGCATACTTAATCCCTATAAAGTTCTTCCACATTGTCTGATTGCCAACAACTAAGGTAATGCATGGTTTCAACTAATTTATTTTATCAATCTCATGGCGTCAATTCTTCAAAATAAGACTTTTTTTTTGAAGTTGATGCAGGCTACAAGAACAACTTAGCAAGTTATAATAGAGAGAAGTCCACATCTTCCATATTACTGAATATCACAACCCAGCAGAAGAAAGGATAATTGATATCAATAAGAACCTAAACAACATTCAAAAGCTATAATACAGAGAAGTCCACTTCTTCAACAAATGTTATCAAATTCCTGCTTACTGTAAATCTTGTATGCAAAATATGTCACTGCTAACTTGAAGACACTACTTCACAGGGAAGCAAATCTAAATCAGGCTAAGCTGTTTACTTCACTGGTCACTGCATAAAGTCACTATGTGGCACACTTGACTATTATTTTACATCTTCAATGAAAAGTTATCTTACTGAGTATTGTGCTAAGGATCCTGCCATTTATGTGACCTCTGATTATTATGTTACTGCTATGTTGAGAGATCATAAGTTTGTGTTGTTGAAAATGTAGGGTAAGTTTGATCTTTCTGGTTTGATGATGGACTGAAGTTCATGTTATTAGTGTTAGTGATTATTGGTAAAACACTTGCTACTTGCCGAAGAGTTCTCAGTCGTGACTGTGAATTTGCTGCCCTGATTCACATTTATTCTCCTACAACTAAAAAGCTTCTCTCCTTTCTTAGACAAATAAGCTCCTCATGTATGAAGTATATATGCTTTAGCCTTCGTATCACTTGAACCTAAAGCAAGTTGTGTCTATGGCTGGATTTGGTGCTTGGAATCCCAGGTTGGGATTAGATTGATATCTTATTCTTCATGCACTAGTATTCGTGGAGTTATTATGTTAAATGTATCAAATTTATGTATTCCTAGAATATTCTTTAATACATATCAATATATCATGGTATAATATTATGCATTTGGAATTTTGAATATATATGATGGTATGTGTATTTCACTATTTCGCATTTAAGATAGAAGTGGGCATAAAGTGGACATATGCTAGTTGCTGATTTGACAAGTTCCTTTCTCTCATTAGGTTGAAGATAATATTTAAAATTTGTTTCAAGTATAGATGCCGATGTTTTTAGTTTGCTATTCCGTACTTGGTATTTTTGTAAATATTTCAACAAGTTAATATGATTGGTTTATTTTACATACCATTGAAGTATTGGCTACTTGGTAAGTTTTTTTTTTTTTACCTAAAATTTTAAAGGTATGGAGTTCAAATCCTACCAAATGAGGGTGTATAGGGGTAGGGATTTGAGGATTTCCTTACTCTCCCCTACACTCCAAAGTGTTTAGCCCGTAAACACTAGACCAAGATACCGTTAGGGTTGAGGTTTAATTAATTTTCTCCTTACCAAAAAAAACGGGTGTTGATTTATTTAATTTTATCTATTATGTGGCCCTAATAGGACCTCCAAATGCATAGTTGGTAATTGAAATCATCCCTTGTACCTCTTGGCTACTACTACAATATACATTTGAAAAAGTCATCATGGAGACAAACTCATTCTCGGGGCTTTAGAGGCCTATTATGATTCCCAAAGCAATTTTTATAACATTGAGAGACACCCAACCTCCAAAAGTATACAAAATAAAATTTATAAAGTCTACAATTCGTATGATGAAATAAAGAATAAATGTAATTTTATGAAAATTAATCACACGAAGTTTAAAATAGTTAGCCTATATACAAATAAAGAAATATTTATAATGGATCTAGTATGTAAAAGGAAAGGTTAAACAATCAATAAAGGAACTATTTAAGAAAATCGATCGAATATAACACAAATTATCGTATATTAGGTCACATTTACAATAGTTTAATTAAGAATTAACATATCTTTTGATTTCCTTTTATTGCGTCTTGATTCTCGAGGGAGAGTATTAGGAGATGACATTCTTGAAGGTAATTCAAATAATAGAAGACATCATGAAGTTCATATTACGTGGAAAACACCTCTTATAGGGTGGGAAAAAAATGATGAGGCTGCTAAAGGATTGTTAGGTCCTAACTGATGTATGTGTACACCTTAAATTTTGGTTCATGATCCTTTTTCCAAGATGTATAAGATAGACTTGGTTTTGTGCTTAGACTTTAGAGATTCGAAAGGAATGTAGATAAATAATTAACATGCGATTCTAATTTCCATGGGCAGAGAACCATAAGGAAGATATTACATAAACATTAAGCCTTTAATGTTGTTTCGTTTTTAAAGCTGATTTCAGAATTGTGATATATGGAATAAACTTTATCTATGTATATAGAGATACAAAAACCAATATATATGAAAAATAAACTTACAGTTTTAGCTTTACAAGCAAAGAATTGACTACCAAGCAAAGCTTAAGAGGGGACTCACTTTGTGACTTTGAAATATTAAGTTCGAATCCCACCAACTACAAAAATACTTTGGAGTAAGGGAATTCTCTTAGCTCTTTGAAGGTAGAAAAAAAAAAATTAGAAAATTGTTGACTAAAATACAAGTTGATTAAGAAAAATCAATAGGAGTAGAGTATAATACAAATTGTCGTATATCGGGCCATAATTACATACAAGTAGTACAATTAGGGACAAATAAATACTTGGTCCTTTCGTTTCATTTTGTAGTTTATAATATTTCTCCGACAATTGAAATTCTCCCTTTCTTTCTGCCCCTCCGTTTACCCTTTCTCTCTCAATCAATCGCTGCTAACCAAGATGACCACCTCCTCCGCCACCTCTCGAAAGGTTTTTTTCCTTCTCTCTTCTTCTTCTTCCTTTTTATAATCCGATTTTAAATTTCCCCAATTTCAATTTCTGTAAATTTTAATTTATATTGGATTTTTAATCTGGCAAAAAAACTTTTTTTTTTTTTCGATGTTTAAGACACTTAGCAAAATAGCAAGCAATAGACTCCAAAAGGAACTCGCTGAGTGGCAGCTCAATCCTCCTACTGGTTTCAAGCACAAAGTCACTGATAATCTTCAAAGGTATTACCTTGTGTCAATTTTAATTTCAGTTTTTTTTTTTCTAGGGTTTTGATCCAATGATCAAAATTTAAATTCTGGGTATCATTCCTTTTATGATTTCGGGGTCTGGGTATTCTTTTATTTTCCCTAAATTTGATTGGATTATGAAACAAAAAAGGTGGATAATTGAAGTGAATGGAGCACCAGGAACACTGTATGCTAATGAGATATACCAACTTCAAGTTGATTTTCCTGAGCATTACCCCATGGAAGCTCCTCAGGTCTTTTTCTAATTCTTTTCAATTTGTTGATTTTCATATTAAATTGTCTTTTCTTTTAAATTTTTTCAATTATATGTAATTTTTTTAAAAAAATTGTTGTTGGTATAGGTGATCTTTTTATCCCCGGCTCCAATCCATCCCCACATATACAGTAATGGCCATATATGCTTAGGTAAACTCTTCATTTTCACTTATAATATCAAAATTGTTACATTTGTAATTCCTGCATACTCTTGTACTTGTTTGTACTACTCATGGCCGTGAATGTCCCATTATATTGTTTTCGGAACGATCTAGCTTCGTCGGGTTTTATCAATGGCTTTATTTTATCTCAACTTTGGCTGTTATTGGTATAAGTTCAGTAGAGTTATCCCTTGACCATGTGTGTGATCACTTGCTGTTTTATGTTGAAACACTCTTTAATTTATTCGTCTCACTGTGTTATATTTGTCTCTACCGAGTTTATACTTGGTACTGGGGTTCTTTCCATACCGAGACTTAGATTTGATGTTTTATGCTGCAAATTTAATAGGTAATCACCTGGATTAGCCTTAACTTTTAAACCTTTTTTCTTTGCTATGAGTTCATATTCTGTTATGTTCTGTGTTAAGATGGTCTTTGATTAATTATGTGTCATTCAACTCGATTAGGTTATGAGTCTCATTAAGTGGGTTGATCCATTTATCTTATTGTTCTTTTCACTTGAATGGCTTCATAGTATCATTTTGCAGTTATTGCGCTTATGGCTTTAGCTATAATCTGCTTGATTACATTTTAGCTATAATCCTATGGCTTCTCCCATGGCATGTCCCTTTATCTGTTACCTGGTGAAATTTTCAGTAATGAGGAATTTCTTATATATGTTGCTCTGAGAATACAATTTTTTTATCTTGCTGATTTGCTGATGTTATCAGATCTGTGACTGGGGGCTAATTATTTTTCAAAATGGCATGCTGCATACTAGCTCCTTCTGTTTAACTCTTAATTAAATTTTCTTAAAATCCATATCTAAACACTTGGATTTCCTTAAAATCCGTTTATTAACACTTGGATTTACTTCCTTGATGGCACTTTATTAAGATTTTATAATTATGGCTTGGTTATCGTTGCAGATATTCTGTATGACTCATGGTCCCCGGCTATGACAGTGAGTTCTATCTGCATTAGCATTCTCTCAATGCTATCAAGTTCTACAGTGAAGGTGTGTCATCTGTTTCTCTTTGTACTTGTGTAATATTTCTATCATTGAAGAGAGGAAGGCTACTCCTAATGATGTTTCTGCAATGATCATCCGATTGGAATCCTATTTGTTATTTTAAATTCCTTTTCTGGTCTATATCTGAACTCTGCAACTTACAATGAGAGAAATCTACTAATTTCAAATTTTAACCGTGCAGGAAAGGCCCGAGGATAATGATCGCTATGTGAAGAACTGTAGAAATGGAAGATCTCCGAAGGAGACTAGGTGGTGGTTTCACGATGACAAAGTATGAAGATGTAAACAAATCTCTGTCATACTTGTTCATGACATCAGATTAGTCTTCTAACTCTTTTAAGATTATAATGAAAGAAAGCTTTCTTGGCAACCAGATAAATAGTTGTCCTGTTTCATAGTAAATCAGGAAAGCTTTGTTTTTTGTATAGGATAAAACCTTGCTACTATTTCATAATGTGTGATGTTGATTGAAGTTGGGTCTTCAATTGGTGGTTTGAGGTTGCTCAAATACTCGAATTGTATGCTCATACGAATAATCCCTTCCTCATCAACACCCCCCCCCCCCCCAAAAAAAAAAAAAAAACCCCAAAAAAAAAGGATATGAACAGAGGAGAATTGTAATCTTCTCATATATGTACTCAAGGGAGTGCAATATGTTTTGCGTACCATCTTTATGTTCAGTGTTGTTTATTTGGCTTCACACTCCAGTATGTTTTATCATAACACTATGATTGCTGTACTTTCACATTCATTAGGGTAAAAAAAACAAAAGTGGAACATGGCTCTCCCACTAAATGCGTTGGGTACTGTTGTGGGTCACGCATAGTGAATGATAGATTTGAAGTCCAAACTAAAGTTCCCAGACACAACAGCATGTGACATTGATATTGGGAGATATAGCTCTCAAATTATTGGTGCGCATTTTATTGCTCAAGCAGATCCCAAAGTATGAGAATTGTAATAGCTAAATTACTATTGTCGGAGCTGTCTCTGCTCCGAGGCCCATGATTTTGGTAGTTTTTCATGAACGTATTTGGCGCTGAGGCCCATGATTTTGGTAGTTTTTCATGAACGTATTTGGCGCTTTGGATAGTAAGTGTTCCGAGGTCATGTAGTAACACATCATGCGAGTAGATTCATTTAGGTGCATTGCCCGTTTTGGTCCGATCTTTAGCTATGTCGATATCCTCCATTATGTGATGATTGGTCTGTTTGAACTAGGGGTGTTCAAAATACCCGACCCGCTGACCCGCAAAATACCCGACAGGTAATTTTAGAATTTTTGTCATTTTCCGGGTCGGGTACCCGACCCCCTAAAAAGCTTTTATTTCGGGTCGGGTAATGGGCCGGAGTTGAGTAAAGCGGGTACCTGACAATTACCCGAACCATTATTTTTACTCTAGGTTAACTGACTTTACTCTCCTGTCTCTCCACTCCACCTCAATAATTTTCTCTTGCGCCGCACACCTACTGTCTACTTCTCATCTCATACTATCAGAATTACAAACTCTTACCTCTCACTCCACCACAACCTTGAATTATCTAATTATCTAATTCTCCAGCAACCATACCACAAAAATTTAGGTTTTGTCTCTCTTTTACCCTCCCTCACTGCCACAATCTCTATTTCCTCAAAGCCCCAAACCAGACGACCCAACAACACGAACACAAGCGAGGATAGAAACTGAAAATTGATTCTTTGATGAACGGAACTTCTCCACCACCGCTTCTCCATGGTGCGCTCAAAGTTTTAAGTGTGGGTCGCCGGAAATCGACAATCGAGATGACGTAATTTCAAGTTCAAGTGAGATGAATGGTAGGATGAAATGGAGAAAGATGATAATGTCGTTTTGTATAAAGTATTTCTATATTTTGCATCCTAAAGGTCATTATTTGTTACTCAATTTCATGGAAATTGTTGGTTGAATTTTGATTTTATTTGATTTGTATATGAGAATCAATTTTTGTTGTTGCTGTATATGGCTTTATTCAATTGCAGGTTCATTTTTAATAAATTCGGGTACCCGGATTTCTCGGATCGGGTCATGGGCCGAGCATTTGACTACCCGCAACAGCGGGTACCCGCCTCTTCGGGTACCCGAAAAGCCGGGTACCCGGTTATGAACAGCCCTAGTTTGAACGTTGATGTTACTAGATTATCCAAAGAAACAAATATGGGGCATGGATGTTGGTCAATGACGAAAGGTCAATGGGTCGTCTCTTGGCTTTTGGAGTCCGGAAGAATCACGGATCCACGCTCGCTATAAATAATGCAAAACTTTGCGCATACTTTTTTTTTTTTTTGGCGTGATCTACGCTATAAATTTCCACTTGTAAATGGTAGAGAAACCTCTGTTTGACTGGTTCAATGTGGTTAAGCCATCTGTATTTTGAAAATTTTAATGTCTATTTATTTTCTTCTCAAGGAGCAAAGTAAAAGCTATTCCACATGCTAAAGATCTAAAGGTTGACATCTTTATTGTGTACATCTACTCTTTATAGAAGATAATAAAAATAATACGAAATAAATGATTTCTTACTCTTTATTGACAAGGTTAACTTACTCATGTACAGTTAAATAGAATGCCTAAAGGATAGATTTTGTGGATATTTTATGTAATACCCAAAATTAAAAAGTTTCATATTGCTATCCTTAACAAGTCTGGAGGTGGTTTTATTCCAAAATATTATTTAGAGATGGGTGGAGAAGCTAGGGTTGATGACATTATAGCGTAGTAGTAAATGGTGAAATAAAGGAGTTAAAACTTCATTGTGAAGTATTGTATAGCATAGAAATTAATTTTTTTTTTTTTAAGCAATAAAATGGCATCATTTTGAATTTTTCTTTCAAGTTAGGCTTATGGACAAAATGAAATGTGATGAAACGATGATGAATACTAGAGTGGACACAGTGGCACAATTAAGCTTTCAAGGAGGTGACCTACCTTCTAATTAATAAAAGCATTTAAAAGACGAAAGTTGTAATACTTTGTTTTTTAATTTTTACATTAAAATTCACTTGTGCACATTCTCAATTATTGAATCTCCAATTCAGTTTATGAAATGTATACTCATACTTTGTAACTTATTATAGAATCTGCGTATGAATCACAATTAAAGTCAAACAAAAAGAAATACAAACTTAGATATTGGATGTAAACTTACACCAAAAATATAAGGAGTATATAATTTTTTTTGTTCAAAAGACATCCTTAACGGCAAAGTTGAAAACACAAAGCTAGGTTGGCAATTAGTTCCTCTCATTTCTACTAACATTATTTGTTTATTTTATTTACTCAAATAAATGTACTAACTTAAAGCCATGAATATGTATAAACTTGTTATAGGCTTCATCTTTTCTCAAGTCACTCTCTATATGTGTTTCAACAAACTGATTCGTTTATTCTACCTCCCTATATTTGTTCATCACACCTATATATTTGTTCCACTCTTCTATCTCCTCACTCATCCATCTCTTTATCTCTGCCTTTCTCGTGCTTTCAATTGATCAAGAAGCTAGCTCTGAGCTAATATAATGGCTGGTTCGTGTAGCTCGAGTAATACTTCTCACCATGTTTATAAATGTCTTGTTTTTGTCTTTCTTGCTATGCAATTCCTCCCATCGGATGCAGCTGTGAAGAAGTATCAATTCGATGTGAGTTTATAAATGTCTCATTTCTATCTTCCTTGCTAATATATGTGTGCAATGTTAGGATATGTATTAAAGTTAAGATCAATTATGTATACATTTGAGTCTTTTGTCATTGTGTTTTTAGGTTCAAGTGAAGAATGTGAGCAGGCTATGCCATGCAAAGCCTATAGTGACCGTGAATGGAATGTATCCTGGACCAACTATTTATGCTAGAGAAGGGGATAGAGTTATGGTTAAGGTTACTAACCATGCACAGTATAACATGTCTATTCACTGGTAAGTTTTATACCTAGTATTAAGTAAATATTGCATTGCCCCCTTTTTCTTATTCTTTTGCTTGAGGTTTTCTTCTGTGTAAAAATTCTAGGCATGGACTGAAACAATATAGAAATGGTTGGGCTGACGGACCAGCATACATAACTCAATGTCCAATTCAGACTGGGAATAGCTACACCTATGACTTCAACGTTACAGGACAAAGAGGAACACTATGGTGGCATGCACATATTTCATGGCTAAGGGCGACTGTTTATGGTGCCATTGTCATCATGCCAAAAGAAGGGACTCCATATCCATTTCCTCAACCTCACATCGAAGCAAACCTAGTCTTAGGTGGAGATCATTAAACTTAGCTTAGGGACTTAATTAAGACTAAGATATTCGCGCTCTTGTTAATTTGGTGATTGATTGTGCAGGGGAATGGTGGAATGCTGATGTTGAGATGCTTCTCAAACAAGGGGATCAAAAGGGTTTGCCACCAAACATATCAGATGCTCACACTATTAATGGAAAGCCAGGACCTTTATTCCCTTGCTCAGAGAAGAGTAAGCTTAGCTTGTATTCTAGCATTATAGATTTTATCATGCATGTGAATGACTACTTAGCTACTACTATTAATTTTTTTGATAATCTCTTCCTTTTCATTCTGTTTGTAGACACTTATGCATTGGAGGTTGAACAAGGAAAGACTTACCTCCTTCGAATCATCAATGCTGCCCTCAACGATGAGCTATTCTTTGGAATTGCAGGCCACTCCATGACTGTGGTGGAAATAGATGCTGTCTATGTCAAACCATTCACAACTAAGTCCATCCTCATCGCTCCAGGCCAAACCACTAACGTGTTAGTCCGAGCAAATCAAACACCTAACCGTTACTTTATGGCCACAAGAACCTTCATGGACGTACCCATCCCAGTAGACAACAAGACTGCCACAGCAATCTTCCAATACAAAGGCGTCCCAAACACCATCATCCCTTCCTTACCTCAACTTCCCTCACCAAATGACACCTCGTTTGCATTATCCTACAACAGGAAGCTCAGAAGCCTAAACACCCCTCAGTTTCCTGCCAAGGTACCTTTGAAAGTTGACCGAAAGCTCTTCTTTACAATCGGATTAGGGGTGAACCCATGCCCTACATGTGTCAACGGGACTCGTTTTACAGCCTCATTGAACAACATTACCTTTGTCATGCCAAAGACTGCGCTCTTACAAGCACACTACTTCAACATGTCAGGAGTGTTCAGGACTGACTTCCCGGACAAGCCTCCTACCTCATTTAACTACACTGGAGCTCCATTGACTGCTAACCTTAGGACGGTCCAATCAGCAATCCCAAGGATTAGCAAGATTGCTTTCAACTCAACTGTTGAGCTGGTTTTGCAGGACACCAATTTGCTTTCAGTAGAGTCTCATCCTTTCCATCTTCATGGATACAACTTCTTTGTGGTTGGTACCGGGGTTGGTAACTTTGATCCCATTAAGGACCCGGCTAAATTTAACTTGGTTGATCCCCCTGAGAGGAATACTGTAGGTGTTCCTACCGGAGGTTGGACAGCTATCAGATTCAGAGCCGATAACCCAGGTAATAACATAGTTAAGCGCCTTATACATACATATATAGCATTTGTGACATTGAATAATTTGGTGTGTTAAGAGTACATTATCAACTTTACATACAATATTTACTAATAATTGACTTTGAGTGCAGGAGTATGGTTCATGCATTGTCATTTGGAGCTTCATACGGGTTGGGGACTAAAAATTGCGTTTATGGTTGAAGACGGACCAGGGCCAGAGTACTCTGTATTGCCTCCACCTAAAGATCTTCCACATTGCTAATTCTTCAACTTCGTAAAATGGCTTATGGTTGTATATAATACATGCATTTTTTTCATTCAATTCGTTTCTCTTCTTTCCTGGTAGTAAAAATTGTACGAGGAACGGGAAATAGTTGTGGATGGATCGAGCTTTAAGGAAATTTGAATTGATGAATATTACTTGCAGGAATTTGTAACATACGCTCAAATGTAATAGAACTTTCTACAAGTTTGGAAATGAGTACATATTATACAGTACAATTTTCCACATAGCTTGGCTAGTTTACATAAATAGTTAATTTTCGTTCTGAATATAGTAGTCTAGTCATATAATCATATTGTTTTATCCCTCATGAGTAATGATTTAGGATAAGTCATAATTTTACAAATTAGTGTAGAAAACCATAGTTGGGCTACCTCTATCCTTCTCACACCACACTATTAATACAGATCATAATTTAAAATTTTACCTCTACTATATGTGTAATTATAATCTACCTATGTAATGACATTATGATTTGAGTACAAAATTTTCTATGTATATGTTGAGGTTATGTATCCATAATGACCATAACCATATCTTCCCAGTCAAAAATGCTTATCGACGATAACGAAGATTATATCTTCTTTCTGTGCTTATAGCAACAGAGTTCTCACCGATTTCCTCACCTGCAATTGGTAGCATATAATCTGGGTCTTCCGTAACACTTATGTCTTCAGGCAACTCAGCCTCTACCCAAGATATCCAGTCAACTTCACTATCCACATCGTCGTTGTCTTCCCATGAAAAGTCATCTCCTTTCTTCATCCCATTTACCTTGTCTAAGAGGGAGACCAACATATTATAGTTCAATGTTTCATAATCCCTACAAAAGTTGAAACAGTTATCAATTTGCATAACCAACAAAAAATAATCTTCTGTGTTTTAAAAAAACAAAATCTGAGTTAAAAATATACCTAAATGTAAAAATGGTGTAAAGAAGTTGAATGACAGCATAAATTCCAAAAAGTGGCTTCACAGCAGTCCTTAGATGGATGTGTTGTTCGATCTCGTTGGATGTAAAACGCAGTATTATACATTCTATTGCGAATGCAATGCACAATCCTGTTATGAGCCAGAATTGTAAGTGACAATCCGTAAAACTTGAAGTTAATTAAAACATGATCAGAGGACGGTTTATAATTCAATTCAGTGCAAGTAATCATTGGGCACATACCTATATAAAGTCTACATCTTACACCATATGTTTGCTTTGTGCTTGTCAGCATGTAAAGAACAAGGACTAAGATGGAATACACAAAAAAGGCTTTGATAATCCTTGACTCGAGCAACATGGCATTGTGCAGGGCAAAGAGCTTATCAATGGCAGCAAACATGCTTGCTTGTTTCGATTCAAATGCTTCCTGAAAAACATATACAACACTCCAAATTAGTCAGAGCAATTACTGCACAAATGCTAACATCAGCTAATTTTTTACACCTTTATTACTTGTATGTTGATGAGTCAATCACCTGAGCTAATAATATGGATTTTGAGTTGTTAGCCAAGTGGTCATTAGCTAGCAGAAGTTGTTGCTGTTGCTTCAATAGTTCTTGGTGTTGCCCATTTGCGAATTCCACTAGTTGTTCCAAAGAAACCCTGAAAAAAAAAAAAAAAAAAATCAAGATAGCATTAAGAAATCAATTGGATCACATTATATTCTTCTTTGGACTGCATAGAAATTAATTACCTGCTCTCTTGAAGTGCTTGAGATAAAAAAGTAGTGAGAGACTTAAGACCCTCAAGAGCAATCGATTGACCTTGAAGAAGCTCTTGTTGTTTGTCTACAGAAATTTTGGCCATTTTAGAAATATCATCAGTTTTTCCTTGGAGATTCTGCATCTTTGATGACATTTCTTCTCCAACTTTGTTCACCTCCTGCTTGACATCAACAGTCTTCTTCTGTAAACCAAGTATTTCTTCACCTAAATTCTGATAAGATTCTTGAATTTTCAACATATCTTCCTCCAATTTGTCTTTCATCCGTCCCTGTCCCTCTAGCAACTCTACCTGAGACATTGCAATTCCCTTAGCTGTCTCGTTGAGCTCTTTCGAGTGATTCAAAACAGCACCCAAGTATCCAAACATTTTCTTCAAAGTCTCCCCAACAACTTGAGTTTGTGCATCAATCGATGTTATAGATTCATGTATTCCATTCGAGCTATGCAGAAGATTATCCGATTTTTCTTCAATGTTCTTCAATTTGTCTTCTGCAACCAGTGCTGAATCTTTCAGGTCATTCACTAAACCTTCTAGCTGAGACTTGAAAGCCTTAGACCTGTAGCACAAATGTCTCAAATTTTGTACAGAGAAAAGGGGTAATAAAAATTGTTTAAATTTATAAATCATACTACTTACTGTAACTGATGGCAAATGGAATTTGTCTGAAGGTAAAATTCAAGGTAAGTCTTATGATCATCATTATTCAGCTTCCTTAAACAATCAAACATGGCAGATTTTCCGGCACAAGAAGGGAAGGGAGTCCTCCCGGTATCCTTCTGAAAACAATCACTCAGATGCCAAGCAAGCCTTTTTCTCTTTTCTTCTGCAGCAAATATTTCAGAACAAGTCGAAAATAAATCTTGGTATGCTCTGAACCAACAAGGATTTGTCCCTCCCAACTTTCTCTTGGCATTTTCAAGCAATTCAGCAGCTTTTGGATTATCAAGAGCATCAACAGAAAACTCAGCAACCAAACCTTTGGACATAATATCCTTATTTCCTGATTGGTTTTCGCTCGAATGGGCGTCTGCAGAAGATGAGAACCAACCCCATGACTGACTTGTTGGTGAAAATGAAAGAAAAATCAGCAGAAACAGAACAAGGTTATGATTTCCCATCTTCGATTTTACCTGTAGAACCTGCATTGGCATAATATCAATATGAATAATCTGTTATATACAACAACTTAGGTAATGTAAAAATCACATATTTAAATGTGTGTGCATGAAATACTACATTTGCATGATTTATTTTACGGAAACTATTATTACTATGCTCCGTATTATTTAGACTTCACAAACAAAAAAAAATCAGGAAAGACGAATCGATAAACAGATCAATTAACCAATAAATTACACAATACTCTGTATGCAAAGAGCTTATGATTAAGCATGCTAATTTTCTCGATCATTATGAATAATACGTAAAATCGATCATAAAATTATCTCTATAATTACAGCAAATTCAACAAAACTACAAAAGTGGATGAAATAATATATGTTAGTTTTTGGACGTCTCCCATAACAAATTGAAGGCCGACCTAATGCTATAATCACCCCATTTAACATTGCCAACATAAACACATAAATTCTGATCGAAAACATTACCTTCAATAATCGAAACCGTGTAATTTTATTCAATTAATATGATTAAATAGTTTATAGTGTTTCTATATGCGTTTTGTCTAAGAAAACTAAACAGAAATATAAGAACAATAGATCTTATTAAGCAAAATTGCAGATAATAACAGTAACAGTTTTGTGAGGGAATGTGAAAGTTGATTAAAGTATTGCTTGGCGCCCAAGTACATGACTTTTGGACTTTTAGCTTTTTTTTTTATTATTATTTTATTTATTTTTTTTAATGGCAAATTCTGTCCCCACTATTAAGACAAGTTTAAAGGTGGATGCATGATTAACAGTTAAAAAACCATTGATAATGGTAATAATATATTTTACAAAAGCTTATTTAGATATACATTTCCAAATATTATAAACCTTTCCAATTTGCTAAGTTAATGTGATGAGATCGTCTATATATATGGAAAATTTGCTCTGATTTTAATCCGGAAAAATAAAATAAGATAAGAGACAAACCTGAGAAGCTTGAGGCCCTTGTGGAACTCCATATGACTCACATATGATCACAACACCGATCTAAATTATCGACAAGTTTGCATGTTATGTAGATTTGTATAACAGAGTAACCTTGAAAAAATTGCATGATATTTTCTAAGTTTAGATATTATTATGCCATTTGAATGAGAAATGAAAAGGAGGAGATTAGATATTAAAGAGCAAATAATTCTACAAATATACCATAATTTTGGCATTAACAATGGATTAAGGCTAATGTAAATGTAAATGATGAAGGTCTAAAAGCAGAAAGGGAGGGAGACAAAAGATCACGTCTGAAACGGTGTAATATTCACATAACTGCTGCTGAGGAAATAAGGAGCATACATATCCAATAAGCCTTTTATTTTTCATTTTCTTTTGCATTCAATTCACTTTATATTATTGTTTTATATTTCTATTGGTTTATGATTTAATAATTATTAGTAACCGATACCGTAAATTCAAACAAATTTTTCATTGAATAATGTTATACAAGGAACTGACCGAACCTCAACCATCACCATTTTTTTTTTGGTACGGGATATACACAACCCAGCATATATTACATTTCCTAGTATAGAATTAATGTAAAAACTTATGACAAAATTACATGTTACTATTGATGCTTGATTATGCTTAAGATCTTCAATGTTAGCTTTTTTATGGAAGTATTAGTTTCAAAAAAAGTAAATTATATAAAGTCAACTTTGTACGAGTTTGTTGGTTGTGTAGAGCTTTGCCTAATATTTGAGTTGACGTACAACTCACTTGATCTCAATTTTTTTTTTATTTTTTTTATTTTTATCATCACATCTTGTAATTTTATATAGAGCTCTCAATTCAAATAAACGGGTCGGGTCAACTCGGGTCAGGTCAATTCAGATTAATTCCATAACCTATGCGAGTCGGGTTTAGGTTGGGTCATGCTTGCGTCGGGTTACGTCGAGTCATACTTCTTATCAGGTTTGGGTCGGGTTTAGGTCATGTAAATAACAGGTCGGGTTACATTCGGGTGGGGTGAACAATAGGTCGGGTATTCACGGGTTAAAACAGGTTAGGGTAATTCTCGGGTTCGAGTCAGGTTCGATTCAAGTCAATAATTTGCGCGTTAGAATCAGGTCAAGTCATTCTCAGGTTTGAGTCGAATTCGGTTCAAGTCAATAATTTGCAGATTATAATCAGGTCGAGTCATTTTCAAATCGGGTCATTCTCGGGTTCAAGTCGGGTTCGGTTCAAGTTAATAATTTGCGGGTTATAATCAGGTTGGGTCATTTCCAAGTCGAGTCATTTCCAAGTCGTGTCATTCTCGGATTCAAGTCGGGTTATGTTCAAGTCAATAATTTGCATGTTACAATCTGGTCAGGTCATTTCCAAGTCAGGTCATATTCGGGTTCAACTAACTATAAATAGATTATTATCATTTTTATCAAGCTAATTATTTCCTTTGACTATAATATTTATGGCAATATACTAGGGAACTATAGTTTATAATTTAGGAAGATAATTATCTCCTTTGACCATACAATCTATATTTAACTCTTAAATTTGAGGATAATGTTCCTTTCTTTTGTTATCCTGGACCGACTTGGTCTCCTAAGACAAAATGCTTTGATCAACAATAATAAGGTGGTCTAAATTGCATTTAAGGTGATTTGAAATTGGGCCAGGAACAATTTGGATTGAATTTAGGTCGGGTCAATAACAAGTCGTGTTAATTTCGAGTCGGGTTAGTAACAGGTAGAATTTTTGGGTTGGAATAGTAATAGGTATGGTAAAATTCAAGTCGGGTCAATAACAAGTCGGGTTGAATTTGGGTCAGGTCAATAACAAGTCGAGTTGATTTCGGGTCGGGTTTGTAACAGGTTGGGTTAAATTCGGGTCGGGTTAGGAACGGATCGGGTTGAATTCAGGTTAGGTTTGTAACAAGTCGGGTTAAATTCGGGTTTTGACGGGTTAAAACAGGTTTGGGTCAATTTCGGTTCAAGTCGGGTTCAGTGCAAGTTAATTAAATTGGTCATTGTAAACCGGTAAATCAGTGCAAGTTGTAAACCGGTAAATTGGCCGTGTAAAAGGAAATTGAATGGTTCCACACACCCAATGGGACTCCCGGAGGGTATTAGGAACCAAGGTAAACATTTCGGCAATTTTTATTTACGGGCGAAAAAAAGTCAAAAAATTCCAAAATTAAAGGCTAATATCCACGCTTTTTGAGAAATTTTGGAGGTTTTAGGGCCCGATGTAAAAAAATCTTGAAATTCTATGGGATACATCTCAGGGTCATATAATGCCGTTTGAAACCATATATGATCATTATTTGTTGTCATAAATGTTCGTGGTAGGCTTGAATTAATGAAATCGGTGCAAGTTATAAACCGGTAATTTGGTCGTTTATCTCCTTTGACCATATAACAAATATATACTATATTTAACTTTTAAATTTGAGGATGATGCTCCTTTCTCTTGCTGGCCTGAACCGACTTGGTCTCCCTAGACAAAATGCTTTGATCAACAATAATAAGTTGGTCTAAATTGCATTTAAGGTGATTTGGAACCGGGTTGGGAACAATTTGGGTTGAATTTAGGTCGGGTCAATAACAAGTCGTGTTGATTTCGAGTCGGGTTAGTAACAGATCGGGTTGAATTTTTGGGTCGGGTTAGTAGTAGGTCTGGTAAAATTCGGGGCAGGTCAATAACAAGTCGGGTTGATATTGGGTCAGGTCAATAACAAGTCGTGTTGATTTCGGGTCGGGTTTGTAACAGGTTGGGTTAAATTCAGGTCGGTTTAGGAACGAGTCGGGTTGAATTCGGGTCAAGTTAGTAACAACTAACAAGTCAGGTTAAAATCCAGGTTTTGACGGGTTAAAACGGGTTTGGGTCAATTTTAGTTCAAGTCGGGTTCAGTTCAGGTCAATAATTTACGGGTTATATTCGGGTTGGGTCATCTCCAGGTCAGTTAATGTTCGGGTCTCATAACTCGGGTCAACTCGGGTCTAGGGTTGGTTTCAGCCTTTCAAGTCGAGTTAGGTCGGGTTTGGATCACCATTTTTCGGGTTCAGATGAGTCGGTTAATAATCAGGTTTGAGTCAGTATTTCGGGTCAGGTCAACTTTTGCCAGCTCTAATTTTATAAATTAAAAAATACAAGTAGCAAATGCTCCGCAGCTGACATTTCCATGCAAAGTCAGACTTTTATTTCTTATATTCAAAGGGAGGATGAAAAATTCATTATAAAATTCAGATAGCCAAGCAGCCATTGAAATCAGAAAATGAAACTGGCAGGGAGCTAATATCAGATCAGAGAGCAGAGAAGTAATGGAGGGAGAAATCCAGTATAAATGGATCAAAACTAACGGGATAAAGATGCACATAGCAGAGCAAGGCACAGGACCCCTTGTACTTTTGCTGCATGGGTTCCCGGAATTCTGGTACTCTTGGCGTCACCAGATCCCTGTTCTTGCTAGCCATGGTTATCATGTTGTCGCTCCAGATTTACGAGGCTATGGTGACTCTGACTCGCCCTTGAGCCCCTCTTCTTACAGCATGCTCCATATTGTTGCTGACCTTGTTGGCCTCTTGGACTACTTTGGTGAACCAAAGGTAAAATCTACTCTCTAATCCAGCATTAAACTAATTTTCCCTACCCCTCATTGATAAAAATATGATACACATGTATTACGTGTTTATTAGACATCCAAACAAATGTGATTATTAATTTTGGATAGATGTACATACATAGATAGAATCCCTATTCCCTGATTTGCTATCAGCCTATAATAACTTGACTGGAAAAGTTTACTTATACTTAGCTTGTTTCTCACAAAACTTGGTGATTTTGGAGAAGGCTTTTGTGGCGGGAACTGACTGGGGAGCTGAGGCAGCATGGCACTTGAGCCTCTTTAGGCCTGATAGAGTGAAAGGAGTGGTTTGTCTCTCAGTTCCTTTCTTCCTCAGAGACCCAAACAACAAACCTACTGATTTTTTCCGAAGAATATTTGGAGATGACTTCTATGTGTGTCAATTTCAGGTACTGTCTCAAAAAAAAAAGATATATCTCTTTTGAGTCCTTTCGCAGCAGAAAGTTGGTACTTATTAGTTGTCTAAATATGTAGGAAACAGGACGTGCAGAGAGAGCATTTGCAAGGTATGACTATCTGACAGTCATGAAGAAATACCTGCTAGTAGACAGAACAGACAATCTGGTGGCTCCAGAGGGCATGGAGATGATAGACTACCTAGAGACTCCGTCTGTGTTGCCACCATGGATCACTGAAGAGGAACTTCAGGTTTATGCAGACAAGTTTCAGGAGTCCGGTTTCACTGGTCCATTGAACTATTACCGCGCTATGGACTTGTAAGTGTATCACTCTTGGAGATTTACCAACTTCTAGACTAGAGTAAAATCAACAGTGTATCACTTGCATTAACATTTTTTTTTTTTTTTTTTTGAAGCATGCATTAACTTTTCTTCAAACCTTAAGAGATATTCATGATTCTTTCATCTCTTCTTGATCACTAAGCAGTGCATGACTTAAGTTTCACTATCTACATCATGTGTTACTGTGTTAGGAACTGGGAGCTGCTTGCTGCCTGGCAGGGAGCAAAGATAACAGTTCCAGGCAAGTTCATTATTGGCAATAAAGACATTGGTTTTGTAAATCTTGGTATAAGGGAATACATTGAAGGTCCCATCTTCAAGAGCCTCATTCCTAATTTACAAGTTGCCATTCTCAATGGCCACCATTACATACAACTGGAAAAACCACAGGATGTGTCCAATGAGATATTATCCTTCCTACAAGATAACTCTTCAGACCAATGAAGCTATTCTTTTCTGGACCAAACTGTAGGTCCTATGTATAAGTAAAGGACTAATAACTGGATTGGAGATTATCTTCAACCAGTAATCTAGACAGTCTGCCTAAGTACATTCTTAGCCTGTTTTAGCCATGCTTCAGCTTTCGCTCTGAATCAGATGTAGATTTACTTGTCTATCTAAAGTTTGCTACTTTGCTCTTCTAAGTACTTCAACTCTCCCCAATAAAAAGACAAATCAAACGCCATAAGGTGATCCAAGTATTCAAAGATGTTTACATGACAATGGTTGGAACAAGAAACTCTGACAAGCATAACCTTAAGGTAAACAGTTCAATAGTATTAATAACTTTAGCAACAGAAACGTGACAATAATTTCCTCATACTGGTATGCCCTGTTGACCTGTTCTATCACGGTATTGTATCTACCTGTTAAAGATGGGTGCAAAAAAGAAAGGGGGTTTGAGAGGGGGGGGGGGGTGGGGAGGGGTTGTAAAAAATCAAGAAGCAGAGGTAGAAGAGAGTTCAAGAAAAAATAGATGAAAGAATATAGAATTAATCTTTCTTTCTAGTCAAATTGAACACCTTTAGAACATTCTCATATACAACAAAAGTTACAGCAGATGCAGGTACATTCTTCAATAAGTTAGCTGTAATACCTTTGTAGAAACCACGAAGACCTTCAAACCTGCAAAAGATGATAATATATATATATATAACTTTGATAAATAGTAGAAAAAAGGAAGAAATATCAGGTTGTAGGACACATGGGAAAGTTGTCCTCAAATTATTTAACAGATGGGAAAGATGTCCTCACACATTATATTGGTGATACATAAATGTATACTTTTGCCTAGGAGAAAGGCAAGCAAGGATGCACGGTGTATGAGTACTGATAATTTTAAATTTTCTCAGGGAAGCATTGCATTGGGGGGAAACCGTGATATGACTTAATAAACTATTATGTGAAAGGAATAAGACAAGAATCAACACCCAATTAGGCACTGATGATTATAATACCCTCTAACGCAAATACTATTAAAGCCAGAGCAACTAGTCAGACATCAAGATAGTATTACATTATCACTTAACACTATGTTGCAGGCTTAGCATACGAAGTATTAAATTTTGCAGTGATTCATTCTCACCGTGCAGTTTCTTTGATCACATGAAAGCTATCTGCATATCTAGGAACGCCATCTTGATTTGGCCTTTGCTGCATTTACAATTTACACAAAGACAGATGAGTGAAAATATTACAGCTTGTTGTAAAGGTCAAGCTTAAGCATCATGGAAGCAAAATTCCAGTCACCTAATCAGGCATTTACCTGTAATCTTGATCGAATGACCTGCGAAGTACAGAAGGTATTACTAAAAGTCGATATTACAAAATAAAGATCCATTATAATTATGAGTAAAGTTTACCTGAACTGGATATGTAAAGAGAATGGCTGCAACTTTAGAAGAAGCTCCCAAAAAGGTATAGTCTAGGGAGTTCTGTATCAGATTGCAACATATAAGAAAATCAGCTTAAAATTCACAATGTTAATAGAATTTGCTAAATGGAGTAATGGACCCTGTGGTTTAAGCAACTATATGTCAAACCACTCCCCACCCACTTTTATGCATTAATCTCTACATTTAGCAAAAGTATTTTAAAAAGATCTTATTTTTTGCCAAAAGGGATTAATTGCTAATAGAGCTTTATGTCAGAAAGATACAGCATATAGAGTGCATAAATCGCAGACCTACCAGCACTTCAACATCTTTAGTTTTGGCTTTTTCTGACTTAAAATCAACAAGAAGTTTACGCAATTCTTCATACGCAGTGAACTGTATGGCACCATGAGAGACCTGCTGAAGCAGCATATTCAACAAGTAAGCATACCAGAGTTACACCCTAAACATCAAGTAGAATGGCAACACTCAATACTCAGTTAACCAGGGAAAAAAAGTTGAAAAACTCAGAAAACCAAGCCCTCTGTTTTCTTAATAGTTTCACCAGATAAACAGACATGAAAATTTTCCCAAATTTCCACAGTCAGTGCTCAGAAGCAACATGCAAACCATACTAGAATGATCTACAAATCTGTTATCAAGATAATGACCAAAAGCCACTCAAGATTAATACAATGGGAGAAAATTGTACAATGCAATTCAGATATAGCAAGCTGACAAAAGCTTTCACTGACTTGCTTTCTAATGTAACTATTACATCACAACATACTTTATTTACCCAAAATATTAAGGCATGAACAAACTTGATCCATCAGAAGATCAACAAGCTAGACAGAAGGCACTTTTTCAAGTCTAATTTCCATAAGACACCAAGCTAATACTACTTCATTAACAGGGCAATCATATGCGCAAAGACAACTCCAGCAAAGCAACTAGCGAGCTTAATAATAGAATGGGCTAAGCTATTTATGGTTACTAAATGAACTGGGCAAGAGATAGGACTGCAGAGTATAGGTGAGTAAAATCTAACCAGCAAAAGACTTGGCCAAATTCCTCTATAGAGTGCAGTCCACCCTTCCTCTTTTGTTATGGTTCGCAGAGCATCTGAAGTGGACACCAAAAAAAAAAAAAAAAAAAAAACAATCAGAAACTCCTCATTCTACTGATAAAAAGAGGTCTTTTGAACAGCACTAGATAAAAGAATCAGTTTTAAGTCTTAACATATACTACGAAAAAATAAAGTCATTGGTGTAGCTTAAAAACGTTGACAGCTAGTGGGACATCCTGAAATAAGTACAACATAGAATGGGGTGCCACTTCTTCCCAAGCCCCCTCCTCCCTACACACAAACACAGGAGTAAGATTCAACCACTAGGATGGTAAAACCTTTTATGATCACACTTGAGAAGTAAGAACCGACTCCCTATTAAATGTAAACCTATCCCTCATGTTAGCTTAAAAAGGTTTTGGTACCTAGTTCAGAATCTTAAATAAAATATTGCATAACAATATACATGAAATGGGTGGATTATATAAACTGAATTCTAAAAATACTGTAATATGAGTATCAACCTATCAGGTCCTACATAAACAATGAGTTTGAATTCTTGTTAATAGTAGCAAACTAGCCATAGAGAAGTCTTCAACTCATGAAAATTTTCTACTGGAAAGTGAACTTTTACTAAATCCTAGAAACTAAAATGACCATAGAATCTGACCCAATTAATTATATCCATTGCATCCGCAAGTAGTTTACGAGTTTGAAAGCTCAAAAGCAGCAAGACCAGTAAAAAGCATCCAACATACAGTTCATGAATTAACTAAGAAGTGAAACCAACCATAAACACCAGAATATTGACGGGTTTGATGAAGAGGATTCTGTAGTTGTAATCTTGTTTTAATGACCCAAACAGGATTTGTGAAAAATGATACCTGTAAATAGTTCATATGTGCTAGTTAGAAATCAGTTCTAACAAACATGAAAACGAAAAAAAATGAAAGCATGTTTCTTACATCTCCAAAGCGAGAAAGAAGCCCGTTCTAGTAGCACTGCGGCCAAATTTGAAGGAACTTAAAAATGTAAGTGGGGACATCGTAGTATCCTAAAATGTTATTCACAAATTTGATTGGGACATCTCTAATACAAAGTCGTGTAAACTCCTACTTTGTTTCTTCTGAGCATTGACAAAATCAATTGAATAGTGAAATATAGATTATATAATGCATTGAGATAACAAGCCTGACAGAATGAAAATTCAGGGTGACTTATGTCCGTACTTAAGCTTCATACACACTCCCTCCATCCCTATATAAAAGCCCCATTTCTCCTAAATTTGTAGTCCAATTTATCATTTCGGATGGGATCCACATCCACTATTTATTTATTTATTTTATTTTTTTTATAATTCACTATTAATCAACAAAATCCCTCTAACACCATTATATCTTCTCTAGCTTCCCCATAAAGACATATAAACTATGGCATTGCTGAAAAACTGACCAGAGCACCAGCCTCTGCAGCTGCCGCCAAATGGTGTCCAGGACTCAGCTTATCCTCCTCATCACCAGAATACCTTTTTTTAGCTCTGCTATAGCTGCAGAAAATAGCATATCCTTTCCAATTCAGATAAAAAAAGCTTAAAAATAGGCAGCTACAACTTCATGCTTGAGAGTATTTAACTTACAAGAAGAAAAATAGCCCCCATGAAATAGATGATCCTATAACAGCTGGGGTGAAGCCAGCATAAAGCCCCCTCAAACCCTGGAAAACAAGTTAAAAACAAAATGTTGAGCAAGCAGAATTGTACTAGAATCTACAAATAGCATCTCAGCAAGACATAACTTAAATTCTTCATACTCAAAGTATTAAATAGTATGGTTCATTGATCACACGATTACATGGAAACTTGTAAACACCTTTCAGCTAGTATTGACCATCTCAAATCAAAATTTAAAGATTAAAGATGGTAACTTTCGACTGATAACAGCTTAATTCACTTAAAATATGCACCACTTTTTATAAATTATAATTTCAATGAATGTATTAGGCATTTTACAAATAGTCATACATTGGCATTAGAGACCATAAATATATAAAAGTAGTTAATTGAATAACAAACAATGATAGAATTGGCTAAAAATATTCAACTGTAAAATAAATCAGGGATAAAAAAGCAACAAAATAAAGCATTTGAATTTTGAAGACACCTCAGAACGGGCGATGGTAAAGATAGCATTGGGAGTGTTCTTGTAGCTTGGGAGATTCGATATTCGTCCATCATTCACTGCATAATTTCAACAAATACAAATAAAAATGAATCCCCAGGAAAAAAAAGAGAGAGAGAGAGAGAGAAGATGGTGAGAATTAGACGAAATTGATTTGTTATGGTTTGACCTTGAAAGCGGGTGCGAACGACGTCAAGGGGGTGCATGATTGCCACAGTGGCGAAGCCAGCGACGGCTCCGGCGGTAGCATTCTCCCACTCCCATTTCACCGCCATTAACGCCGCCGGAAACTGATTATCCGGCGAGCTTCTTGAGAGGATTTGTAAGTCTTCTTTTCACTTCCGTACTCGCTTTGTCTCTCCACCTTACTAATGTTGTTCAACTGGATTTAAGAATAGGGAGTAATGGAACTTTTGCGCTAAGCAGGAAGGACTTCGTGTTCGATCTCCCGCAATAATAATAGGAGAGGATGAAAACGGAAAATTTAACCATCTAAGGGGTGTTTGTTTCAAGCTTTTATAAATGGAATGGATGTGATACTATTAATGATGTGATCGTTGTTTGATTGAAATCATTTGGGTATGGAATGTCATACCCAATGGTTTCTCATTCCGTTTAATCTCATACCCATTACCCTTCTAAAGATTGAAATTCCATACCTTCTCAAGTCATTAATATTTAATACTATCAAACAATAGATTATCAATCCATACCCTTGGGATTGTGTAAAAAAAAAAAAAACCCTTGGGATTGATATCCCCATACCATTCCATTCCAACATTTTGAACCAAACAACCCCTTATAAAGCTTAAACTGTGACCCAAATTTGGATCAATTCAAAGGGAATTGGATGGAACAAAAAAAAAAGTAATGTATCTTTTGCTTGTGCCATTGTGTGAGTTGTGTCAACGTGTTCATTGAGACAATGCTGTCAAGTCCAAAGTTCCAAACTCTTTATCCACTTGCTTATTGCTTTGAAACTTGTACAAGATTAAATTTGAACTGGAGTCATCATAGAAGGGTTTAAATAGGAGCAAGGGTCATCATGATAGGATTATAAATACAAGGTAAAATATTAGTAGGGTTATAACAGTAGGGGTTTATTTAACCTTTACTATGATAACTCTTATTGTTCTTATAACCGTTACCGTCGTAGCAAGGGTTAAATTGAAGTAGCGGTCATCTTACTACGAGTTTAGCACTGTCAAAACGGTATGACAGTTCGGGTTCGGTTTGGTTTGAAATCGGTTCGGTATTAAATCGGGTCGGTTTGAAATCGGTTTAAGTGTCTCGCGGGTCGGTTCCAGTTCGGTTTAAATAGTTATCGGTTCTATTTGGTTTCGGTTTATTCTTGAGCGGTTTTAATTCGGTTCGGGTTGTAAACAGTCCGGGTAGTAAACGGTTTGGTGCAGACGGGTAACAGTTTGTTAACGGTTCGGTGTTAACGGTTTTTATCCCGGTTCAAACACTTTCGGGTTGGAAACATTTTCGGGTTAGAAACAGTTCGGTTCTTTTACGGTTCAGTTTACAACTAGTTCGGTTCTTTTTTGGTTCTGTTTATAATTGGTTCGATTCTTTTTCGGTTCAGTTTATAACTAGTTCGGTTCTTTTCGGTTCAATTTATAGCAGGAGGATTTTTAGTGGCAGGAGGATATTTTATACTATGATAATAAATTTTCAATAAATATTAATTTGGCAGGAAGAATTTTTGTACTATGATAATTAACTTTCATTTAAAACACCTTTTAAGTTGATTTTAATATTCTCTTTATAGTAAGCAATTTGTAGCCGATTTGTTTATAAGCGGTCCAGTTCATAAACGATTTTGTTTGCAAGCGGTTCGGTTTATAAACGGTTCGGTTTATATACAGTTCGGTGCAAACGGGTCGCAGGTTGTTAACGGTTCGGTGTAAACGGTTTTTATCCCGGTTCAAACGGTTTCGGGTTAGAAACAGTTCGGTTCTTTTTCGTTTCGGTTTGATTTCAGTTCGGTTTAGAACTGGTTCGGTTCATTAACAGATTCGGTTCTTATACGGTGTAACGTTATTCGGATCGGTTCGGTTTCGGGTTCATTCACATACAGTTCGGGTCGGTCTTCGATTTCAAAAAACGGTTTTTAATCGGTTCGGTTCTCATTTGAATCGGTTGGTTTCAGGCAGTTAAACGGTTTTGGTTTGAAATTTGACAGCACTATATGGGTTAAATAGTTTCAGGGGTTATAATAGTGAGGTTAATTTAAGCCAAACTATGATAACCCATGCTATTGTAATCACTTCTAATGCTATAACCCCTTCTTTGAAGGCAAAATCATCATAATATGGTCTAAATAGTATAAAGGGACACCTTAGTAGTTAGTATGGGTATGAGGTTAATATGAGAACGATTCATCATAAAAGAGGTTAATCGGGAGTAGGGGGTCATCATAGAAGTGGTTAAATAAGAGCGCGAGTAGTCTTCATTGTATGGTTTAAATAGGGAGTGAAGTCTTGTTTAGTTTACCTTGAAAAATATTGTAATACTATTAATTTAGTAAGTACTTGTATAATTTTAGTTCAGTCTAAATCAGTAATTTTAAGGAAGAAATATAAAAACATATTGTAATAGATAGTTAGTCAAAATAATTTTAATTTATAAAAAATAAGGTGATATGAATATAAGGATTCATAAGAAAAGAAAAGGAAAAAAAAAAAACCAAAAAATGACTAATGTTGAGCAGGGCCTAAGTTTTGGGCTGATGGTATGCCAGCTTGCAAATTTGTAAGCCTGAATGACACAACTCAGATGAGTACATTAGAAACTAAAAACCCTACACATTCTTCCTCCAACTCCTATATACGAGTATCATCGTTTCAGATACAGTAAAGTGAAAGATCAGAAGAATGTGTAACGGTTTCATCAGTACCAAGTTGTGGGAAGAGGCTTGCCCACTGAATCCGATGAGCATCCCAAGATCTATCGCATGAAGATCTGGGCTACCAATGAAGTTCGAGCCAAGTCCAAATTTTGGTACCTTTTTCTACTCTTTTCTAATTTTGATTTGATTGTAATTTCAATTGAGAAAACCCCTGTGATTTTCGGGTTTTTTTTTCAGGTATTTTCTGAGGAAATTGAAGAAGGTGAAGAAAAGCAATGGTCAGATTCTTGCCATTAACGAGGTATATTACTCTTTCTATTTCCAAGTAATTGTTTATATGACGTTTAATTCTAGTATTACCCGGTAAACAAATTGCTTTGTGTATGTTCATGTTGTGAATTAATCCAAAAGGCCATCTTGTGTTAATTTCAATTATGACATAATTTTTTAGGTTGTTGTTAAGTAATCTCCTGCTTGGCTATCATTTTGTGTAATATTATATAATCGTAGGTTACCTCTCCTACCCTACATACTGGTACTCTGGTAGTTATAGATTACGGCGAACCCATCGTAAATCCAAGTGTAATTTTGAAAATTTCAATCTTTGCAGACTATCGAAAATGATTTTTTGCAAGTATTACAATGGTTGTATGGTACCAAGTAATTCCCATTTAGAATGAACAATGGGGGTTAAGAGTGCTTGTCAGAGTGAGAGGGGCCTTTAATTTAAGGTTAAGTATTGTAGAAGTAGCCTTAGACTGGGCTAAATTATGTTCTATTTTGCTTTCCATCAATCTCCGTAATTGGGCAGAACTGAAAGAGTGATTTAATCTATGTTTGTTATAAAAAGAAAGCGATTAGTGATAGTTTAAACAGGGGAGTGAGAGTCAGGACAACACTAGTCACGCTACTGCTTCAAAGGTTATAGTTGTGGAAGTAGCCTCAGACTTGGCTGGAGTATGCTCTTTTTTTTCCCTTCTGTTTGTGATTGCAATGAAAAGGAAGAGATTGTTGCAGTGAATAGATATAGATGAGAGACAGTGATAGGCCTCCCCTCACATCAAAACTCCTGTGTCTTCCATAACTAGTGTTTCCCGGACACTATAATTTATTACTTTGGCTCAATACATAGAGAACAAAATTTTGAGTTTTTGTCCATCGTAGTGGTGTTGCCTTAATGTTAGAGATTGGATTTATTATTTATCGCTCAATATTGATCTGCCCACAGATCTATGAGAAGAATCCTACTGTTATCAAGAACTATGGAATATGGTTGCGATACCAGAGTAGAACTGGCTACCACAACATGTACAAGGAATTTCGTGACACCACATTGAATGGTGCTGTTGAGCAAATGTACACCGAGATGGCTTCTCGCCACAGAGTCAGGGCCCCATGCATCCAGATTATCAAGACAGCAACTGTTCCTGATGAACTTTGTAAGAGGGAGAACACCAAACAGTTCCACAGCAAGGATATCAAATTTCCACTGGTTTACAAGAAGGTTAGACCACCAAATAGGAAGCTCAAGACAACGTACAAAGCATCAAGGCCTAATATGTTCATGTAAGGCGCAACTTTTGTTGGTATTGTGATTTAGAGCTCGAAATTTTTTCTTGAGAACAAATTGAGTTGTTACAAACTTACAATTTACTAGTCTTATGAGTTACGGATACCCAATTGAGGTACAATATGTGTTTTTGCTTATGGACAGATCCTATTATGAATATTGTTTATCCAACACTAGTTCTTTCTTAGCTTGTTGTTTGGTTCATTTGACTTCTTGCGAATTGAGGAACCTTTTTCCAGCTCTTGATCGAGCTGGCTTTAATGGTTTACTCTGCTATTACGGTACCCTTATCTCTAGTCTTCTACCTTTATAACAGAGCAAACCATTTAAGTCATACTGAGAGAAAGGGCTGTACAGTTTACAGCACCATGGTTAGCTTAACTAAGAATGCTCCATGCTTCCAATTTTTTAATTTAAATTTGATTATTTTAAATTTTACTTCTTTTATTCAGGGATTAATATTTGTTAGATTTGTCTCAACATATAGTTTCATAGTACAAATATAAACTTTTTATATGTAGTAATTTTTTTTATGATAAAAGATATATGCAGCCCTAAGAGCTATATATAAGAAGCTAAAAATGGAAAGAATTGACAATTAATAAACATTTATTGCATCGACTTACTCGTGAATTGTCGATAACTTTCCAAATTAATACTAAAAAAGTAAGTATATTAAGTGCTAAGGGTTGCATATGACATTACCTTTTTTTATTTTGCGAATTAAAGATTTTTCCCAAGATTTAAATAGTAAAAAATATGTCTATGAAAATATGTACTCCATAATATATTATGAGATGGAGGGTATACATTATTCACGAGTAAGATAAGTGTGCAAACATGTAAAAATAAAAAACTTTGGAAGTTTGCATGTAAATGGAAAAAAAATGAAGTCCCAAAATTTAAAATTTATCCTCTTCCTATATTAATTCTTATGCCAAAATCAGTACTCCGAACTTCCAAGGGGCTCAGGAAGATTATAGGAGCGTTGGTTTGATCTCCGCTCTCCACATGACAGGTGGCAGCATCTTAACTCACTGACTAACACTCTCTCTCACTCCTACAGACAAACACACTAACTCACTAGCGCTTTAATTAGCTCTTCACGCAATAATAATGGGTATGGGTTCATTCAAGAATACCTTCCACATTATTATGTAAAATTCAAAGAAAGAGTACTAAAAATGGTGATGACCAGAGGAAATAAAAGAAAATTTGAACAGCAAGAAGCAGCAATAGCAGCAGCTGCTGATGATCAACAACCCACTTTATGCATCACACTTCCTGGTTTCTTTTCAAACCCATCTTCCTCCTACACCCAGGTTCTTCATTTTTCTCTCTTTTTCTTTATTTGGATTATTACATAATTTGTCTTCATAAAGTTGCCATTTTTGTTACTTCATCTGTCATGCTGCCTATAGTTTTTATGTTACAGTAAAAAAAAAAGTGATTTTTTTTTTTTGCATTTTGTTTTTTTTGGGGTCGTTTATGTTTTGTTACTGATTTTCTAGGTTTTTTGTAAACCCATTTCTGAAGATTTATTCTTTCCTTTGTTTTTCTGGAAAGACTTGAGGATTTCTGAAATTTTGAACTTCTGCAATCACTAATCATGGTCCATTATGGCCCAGAGTTGTGATAAAACATTAAATTAAATAATGAAAAAACAAGATGAATACTTTCAATTCTAATCACAATCAGAAGGCTTGAATTTTAATTAGACCTGTACACATTGACTGTGAGTCTGCGACTGTGTTGTTAGAATGGCACAAGGTTGTATCTTAGGCAATTATCAAATGGGTCTAGGCCACACCCATCAATAGAGGAGAGTTTTCCTTTGTCAATCATGAATCTTTTACTCCTAAACTACACTTGTTAAAGCTATCTACCATGCAATCCATAAAAATGTAGTATGTTGAGCAAAACTTGACTAAACTACATAAAGTAAAATGCATGCCTGTTTTTGTGCTGTTCTGCCTAGTCATTTTCCCCTTCACCCTTTTCCAACTTGATCTCCCTTCTTATTCTGATCTTATACTGTAAGCATGCCTTGCAAGTGTCTATTTGCTCCTTGGATGAGAACTTCTGTATATCTGTTTGAGTCAAATGTCATGTTGATTGCAAACTCAGCACACTAGCCATTCAAGAGTCGCTAAGAGGATTGAAACGTGTGAGAAGCTTGCTGACATCGTGTTAAAGGTGTCTACTTCACAAAGTCCAGCCATTACACCTTCTGAATTGACTCCTTGTAGCACTCTGAAATCACAAAGCAAAGCAGTGTCCTCATGTCCAAAAACCACCCCTGAACCCGAGGTTGAGAACCCACCATCACAGGCAAGACTTTATACCTGCCTTGCAATATCCACATTATTTCGGTATCATCAGTTGCCTAATCCTCTCTCTATTCAGATAAGGCCGAGGCGTTATGCTCATTTTTTAATTGTGTAGGTGTTTTAGTACAAACTAATGTTAAATTTGGCCTTCTGTTGTTTAGGATCTCCCTATGGTTAAGGCTTGCTCTCGGGCTACCTCAGGAAGATATCCAGTTCGACGTGTCAGACATGTTCCTTGTAGGCGCAATAAATCAACAGCTGCAATTGGCGCTATCAAAAAAGAAAGTAGTGATGATGGGGTAGCTGATATATTCCGTGCAGGAACTCCACTGTCTCTGAGTCTGCATGATCCTGAATCTCAAGCTCTTTCCACTCAACTTGGAGAAGGATCAGAATGTATCCAATCATTATCTCCTCTTTCTTCTGTCTCCAAAGCTGTCAATGGTAAACCTATGTCCAATGAGCACACACCATTGCAGGAGCCTATTATGCCCCCTATTGAGGAAGGACCGAACAGTCCAAGTGAAGCAGATAGTAATGCAAGGCAAGCAATCTGTCTTAATCTTTCAGACATGGCTGCAATGGATGATGATTGTTCCAGCTTTGATTCTGTTATAAGTGATCCTCTAGTGACAGTTGGTGGTTATAGGGTGAAGGACAATCTGGCGCCCATTCTCAGAGATATACTATCCAAGTATGTCGATATTGCTGCACAATGTGTCAAGAAGTCTGTTATGCACCGCTCTTGGTTGGTTGAGAGTGTATGTGACATAATTGATAAACTGCGAACTGTAGAATTTGTGCATCTCACAGCAATTGAAGTTGACAGTTTTCGGGTCTTTGTTCAAGACATAGAATCAGATAATGTGGATGTTGGGTGGCTTTATCAGCGGCTTGATGAAATCTATGAGGCCAAGAGGCTTCTTAAAGAATCCTCTAAAGTTAAGCAGGCTAAGTGTCACGGTCCGAGTGGTTTGACACCGGATCGTGCGGCGCGCTCTTATCTTTTAGAAACAAGAACGCAAGCCTAGAGTGAGAGAGGTTCGTGGGCACACAGCGTCACGGACCAAAGGTATCTCAATGAGGCAATCGTTAGTAACGAGTGCAGGGTCGGGGTTTGTGACGGCCGATACTTCGAAGCGGGCACAAGCGGAACCGACAAGGATGTAGGCGTCTTTGAGAGTCTCTTGGTTTGGTGGGGAGCTTTAAAACAAGGCAAGCACAATATCTATAAAGGCTTAAATCAACACACAAGTCTTAAAGCAAGGCAACCCGAATAGGAGCTTTTTCATTCATTCAACCATCGCTCCATATAGAGCTTTATATTGTTTACATGGAGAAATACTAGTGAACACTGAAATGACAGTAACACAATAATCTCCTCTAGCGCCTAAACTACTTACACGAATACATTGAAAGTTTAACATAAGCTAAATAAAGACATAAGAAAGCAAAATACATGATGAAAGAGGTTGGATCCTAACATCCTCCCCCACTTAAGCTGTCGACGTCCTCGTCGACTTACAAAATATGACTAAGGAGACTAAAGTTCTTGATCCTTAGGTCTCTGCTGAAGAGGTGTTGCGATGTCTGCTCCTGATGCTGGCTCGGTTGCTGATGTTGCGGCTTGAGTCTTCTTGATCTGGGTGGTAGGGCTTGAGGCGGCTGACGTGAAAGACTGGGTGTATCTTCATCCATGCTGGAGGTTCGACCTTGTACGCATTCTTCCCTATCCGTTTTATGATGCGGATGGGGCCTTCGTATTTTCTAATCAATCTTCGATCTCTTCCTCTCAAAAACTTCAGTTGTTCGGGTAACACTTTCACCATCACCATATCCCCAACATCAAACTCCAACGCTCTTCTGTTTTGATCAGCCCACTTCTTCATTCTCCTAGCTGCTCGCTCCAAGTAGGCCCGAGCAATCTCTGTGTTTTGCTCCCACTCCCTTTTGAATTCTTGAGCTTGAGTACTTCGTCCGGCCTCGGTGTCTGCTACTGTGTGAGGCAAGAGAGGTTGTTGGCCCATGGTCAGCTCGAAAGGGCTCTTGTTTGATGAGGAGCTCTTTTGGGCGTTGAAACAAAGCTGAGCTACATCGAGGAGTCTCACCCAATCCTTCTGATTGGCACTGACGAAGTGGCGCAAATATTCTTTAAGTAACCCATTGAATCTCTCCGTCTGCCCATCTGATTGTTGATGATGACTTGATGACATATTGAGTTCTGACCCCATCATCCGAAACAATGCTTGTGAATCTCGTGTCTCTGTCGCTCACTATACTCTTGGGGAGTCCCCAATACTTCACAACGTGCTTGAAAAATAATGAGGCAGTTTCTTCAGCACCACATGCCTTTTGCATTGGAACGAAGGTAGCATATTTTGAGAATCTATCTACAACCACCATTACTGCGGAGAGCTGGTCCACCTTTGGGAGGCCACTGATGAAGTCCATGGATACACTCTCCCAAGGGCGAGTAGGGATTGGTAACGGTTCCAGGAGCCCACCGGATTTCTGTCGGTCGACCTTGTCTTGTTGACACACCAGACAAGTTCTTGTGTAGTTCATCACGTCCTCTTTCATCCCCGGCCAATAGTATCCTGTGCTCAGTAAGCTGAGTGTCCTTTGCCGGATGACCTGCCCATAGCGTGTCGTGGCATTCCCTCAAGAGCATCTTTCTCAAACCACCTGCTCTAGGGATGAAGAGTTTCTTTCCTTTTGTGTAGACAAGTCCGTCTTCCATCCAGAAACGTCTAGTTTTCCCTTCTTCAATCAGTTTCTTGATGGTTCCTGTCATCGGATCATCTCCTAAGTAAGCTTTGACTTGATCACGCACAGAGGTAGTGACGTTGCTTGAAGTTAAAGGGGCTAATCTTTGTAGGGGTGCCAGGTCTGCTCGCCTGCTCAGCGCATCTGCTACCCTGTTGCTAGCCCCTGTTCTGTATGCAAACTCTACATCGAACTCAGCCAAGGATTCTTGCCATCGAGCCTGTCTTCCCGTCAACTTAGGCTGAGAGAGAAAGTGGGTCGCAGCAGTATTGTCAGTGCGGACGATGAACTTCGAGCCCAACAAGTAATGTCTCCAGCCCCTAAGGCAGTGCACAATAGCTAGGAGTTCCTTTTCTTGTGCTGCGTACTTCCTTTCCGCACTGTTCAACTTTCGACTCTCGAATGCGATGGGGTGGCCATCTTGGAGTAATACTCCTCCCAAGGCAAAATCGGAAGCGTCTGTCTCTACTTCAAAGGGTTTGTTGGGATTAGGGAGAGCGAGAACTGACTCTCTCATTACTGAATCTTTCAATTCCTGAAAAGCTTTTTGCTGTTTCTCTGACCATTCCCAACGACGATCCTTCTGCAAGAGGTCGGTGAGGGGACTGGCTAACTCGGAGTATCCCTTGATAAATCTGCGGTAATAATTTGCCAAGCCTAGAAAGGACCGAAGCTCGGAAGTGTTCCTTGGATCTTTCCAATCCTGAATTGCTTGTATCTTCTTTGGATCCATCCTTATGCGGCCTTTACCTACAAAGTGTCCCAAGAACCCAACTTCTTCTTGGGCGAAAGCACATTTTTCTCGCTTGACGAACAGATGATGTTTTTGCAGCTTCTCAAACACCTTTTTCAAGTGGTCGAGGTGTTCTTCAAAGGTCTTGCTATAAATTACAATGTCATCCAGGTACACCACTACAAACTTGTCGAGAAATTCATGGAACACCTGATTCATCAAGGTGCAGAAGGTTGCCGGGGCATTGGTCAACCCAAACGGCATAACTAGCCACTCGAATGCTCCATATCTCGTTACACATGCGGTCTTCGGTTCATCTCCTTGAGCAATGCGAACCTGGTGGTAGCCAGATTTCAGATCCAACTTCGTGAAGAACACTGCATCCCCTAGTTGATCGAACAAGTCCGCCACCAACGGAATGGGGTAATGATTCCGCACTGTGACCTTGTTGAGGGCTCGGTAGTCTATGCACAATCGGAGGTTCCCATCTTGTTTCTTCTGGAAGAGCACGGGAGCTCCATAAGGAGCTTTCGAGGGGCGGATGAATCCTGACTCTAGTAAGTCTTCCAGTTGCTTTCTAAGTTCCGCTAGCTCGGGAGGGGCCATACGGTAAGGGCCTCGAACCAGGAACAAGTTCAATCTCGTGATCCACAGCCCTTCTAGGAGGAAGCACCTTTGGGAGCTCTTTGGGGAGGAGGTCCTCAAATTCCGTGAGAAGCTTATCTAAAGCTGCGGGGATTTCATGAGGGGCTTCATCTTCTTTCACTGATAGAGTAGCAAGGAATGTGGGTTCGTTCCTTTTCAACCCCTTTTTTAGTTGCATTGCCGAAAGGAGGGGGCCTTTAGACCCTTTTCTCATCTTGCAAGTCTTGAGGAGGCGAGGCTGTTGTCCAGCTACTAATACTGACCCCAGGTGGGGCATCGGGACAGCTTTACTTTCACGTAGGAAGTCCATACCGAGTACAAGGTTAAAGTCATCCATGGTGGCTATAGTGAAATCCAGGTTTCCGCTCCAGTCCCCCAGCTTTGTTGGGATGTTCCTTGCAACCCCATGAACTGGCTTGGCGGCTGAGTTAACAGCTTTCATACTACCCCCTTCTTGAATCAGCTTCAGCCCCAATCTTCGAGCTTCTCCTTGGGATATGAAGTTATGGGTGGCCCCGGTGTCAATCATCGCATTGCCCCTCCTCCCATTCACCAACACTTCTACATACATCAACTCAGTGTTTTTGGACCTCTCCTCGGGCTCTTCCTTTCCCATGGCGTATAACATGTGCACCGCCCCCATTGAGGGCTCTTCCTCATCGGGTTCTACCTCGCATGCTTCTTCGGTCTGTTTTGACTCCACCGTCATCGCCGATTACTTCTTTTGGAGACTATCGATTTCTCCCTTATGACGGCATTCGAACCATTTGTGAGGGCCCCGACAGAGGATGCATGTTAGGGGTCTGTTCCCCGTTGAGAAGGTTGATGTGCTTCCCTTACTTGATGAAGAGGAAGCTCCACTCCTTCTAGAGTTGTCCCCCACAATCTTGTTGTACCTACTCCCAACATTGTTTGAGCTAACTTGGAGGCGGGGTGTTGGCTTCTAGGAGTGCTTGTTGCTTGTCCATTGTTCCCCTTCTTCTGATTAGGGCCCTTATCGGGTGAGTAATCCATTAACTTCTCAGCTGCTGCTATAGCATCAGCTAGAGTGTCTATCTTTTGGCGCCAAATCTCACGTTGCGCCCAATCCTTCAAACCTCGCACAAAGTTGAACAACCGATCCTTCTCTGACATATCTTGGATCTCTAACATGCACGCACAATATTCCTTCACATATTCTAGAATGGTAGTCTTGTGGTGTAGGGTGGTTAACTTTGTGCGAGCCACGAACTCGGTGTTATCCGCGCAGAACTGGTTCTTGATCTCTTTCTTGAGATCCTCCCAACTATCAAGCGTGATTCGTTTTGCTTGAATGTCGGCATATTTGGTGCGCCACCACAACTTCGCGTCCTCCACTAAATACATGGTGACAATATCCACCTTGAAGGGATCCTCTATTTGACAAATCCGGAAGTATTATTCCATGTCAAAGATGAAGTTGTCGAATTGCTTCGAATCTCTTGCCCCATCAAAGGTTTGGGGCTTGGGCGGCTTTATCTTTGCACCCCCACTGCCCCCAAAGCCTTGAGGAGCATGCATAGTGGCATACTTGTCGAGTGCCTCATCAGCTAGTGCCTGGACACAATTCAGTTGCTCCAACAGTCCATCTACTGTGGAACGTAGAATGCTGATTTCATTATCCTGCTTGATCACAATATCTTCGAGCTTGGGCACCCTTTCTTCTAGGAAGGCCCATTGTTCGGACTTGCCCTCAAGCCAGGCCAGCCGTTGTTCGAAGGTGTATTCGAGATTATCTTCCATCACTGGCGTGCTACTTGAACACGAGTTTAGGCAACGATGCAACGTTGGCTCTGATACCAACTGTCACGGTCCGAGTGGTTTGACACCGGATTGTGCGGCGCGCTCTTATCTTTTAGAAACAAGAACGCAAGCCTAGAGTGAGAGAGGTTCGTGGGCACACAGCGACACGGACCAAAGGTATCTCAATGAGGCAATCGTTAGTAACGAGTGCAGGGTCGGGGTTTGTGACGGCCGATACTTCGAAGCGGGCACAAGCGGAACCGACAAGGATGTAGGCGTCTTTGAGAGTCTCTTGGTTTGGTGGGGAGTTTTAAAACAAGGCAAGCACAATATCTATAAAGGCTTAAATCAACACACAAGTCTTAAAGCAAGGCAACCCGAATAGGAGCTTTTTCATTCATTCAACCATCGCTCCATATAGAGCTTTATATTGTTTACATGGAGAAATACTAGTGAACACTGAAATGACAGTAACACAATAATCTCCTCTAGCGCCTAAACTACTTACACGAATACATTGAAAGTTTAACATAAGCTAAATAAAGACATAAGAAAGCAAAATACATGATGAAAGAGGTTGGATCCTAACACTAAGAGCCAGAATCATCATTTAACTAAGAGGAAGGAGGAAGAGATCAAAGCCTATAAGAGAGAAATCAAAGAGTATGAAGAAGAAATATTCAAACGTCAAGAGAAGATTGCTTCTGCAAATGAAGAGCTTAAAGTGAGGATGGCAGAGGGAAAGGATTTGGATGATATACTCTCGTACACTAAGGCACAAGTGAAAAGGTTTCACTATGGGTCAATGATTGGTGGCTTAATTTAACATAGCTTTCTACCTCTGAAACAAGTTCACATTGCTACTCGAGACCTGTTATTGGCGCATCAGGTTATCTTTACATGCCTTTCACCTTTAAACTTAATCTTCTTATTAGAATGGTATGTGTATATCTGTATGACTTGTTGACTTCCATCTTTGTGTTATTTTTCTGCTAAGTTTGGGGTGCCTGAGATACATCATGCTAGTGCTTTTATGACTTTGAGGCCTTTCTGTGAATTGTCTTTCAGGAATGTTCAGACTATGAATTAGTAATTTCAACTCTTGATGCTTCATATTTGTTGTCTCTTTGCTATTTGTGTCAGTTGAGGTGAACATGAACCCAATTCATCTTTTGACTCCAGTGGTTTTTTTAAAATCTACTAGTAGGTTTATATCATTGATCCTTATAAAACCATTCTCAGATTTTATCCATCAGTGAGAAGATTTTGAGACTTGAATGATTTAGGTGTCCCAGTCCAATAGTTGCAAACTTGCTGATTTCTTGCCCTTTTTTTTTCCTCCTAAGGGAGAAGAATGTAATTGAGGAGGATGCTACAAATACCCTCAGAACAATTTATTTAATTGCAAAAGAAGATACAAAAGTTGCTGTCAAACAATGAGGGCACACTAGTCACAAAAACATACATACTGCTATCTCACAAACACTTTTCACATTTTCCCAATGATTTCAACCCTTAAAAAATAACATAAGATAAATACTTAAATAGCCCCCCTTGCCTTCCAAAAAAATACTGGAATTCACACACATACATGAATTATGCCAAACTTTAGTGATTGACTCTTCTGCAGATTCTTCTGATTTCACCCCTTGAGCCAGTCAATGGAGCAATGTTTCCCATCTTAACCATGGACTGAGCAAAATGCTGGAAGAAAAACTCATTGTTCTCAGCATATTGCTTCACTAGTTTCATAGAATCTTGGTTTTTGGTAAGAAGAATTTGATCAGAACTTAGTAGGCCCTTGTAAGCCAGTAAGTTTTTGTAGTAGCTGTTGTCAAACTTGAAAGGGGTTACATAGTCTAATTTAAACAAGTTCTGATCACCACCAGACTGTGGGCAACGGGTGCGCAACTCGGCTGCATATGCTTGGTTCAGAGTGTTGTCAGGTTGCCCATTTCCACTCTGGTTGTATAGCCTTTGCCTGAAGCTAGTACACCTTGCATCCCCAATTGTGTGACTCCCTGAAAAAGATTAATCCTCTTCAGTCTCTAACATTTAGTGCTGAAATAATGACATATACGAAGTACAAGATTGGCTTAGTGATACTTTTTATTTTCCTAATCATTTTTTCCCTTTTGAAATGTTGGAAAGATGGGCCTAGAACGGACAGGGAAGGTAATAAAAAACTTATGCTAAATTATAAGACTTGAACCCCTAACCTCAAGGTTCGGAAATGAAGAACACATTACTGCTCTGTTTTCTGTTTCCATATGACCTTATCCCCATTACATGTTCGTACACAGACAACTAACTATGAAACCATATCATTTTATAAATATTCTTTAATTTCTATCCTGCCACTAGCCCCATTCAAATTATTTTTTGGTAAAGTTATTGATGGGCATTTTGGTCAATTAGCTTCTTGTTCACCATAAAATAGTTGAGGAATTTAGACTTTTCTCTGTACACAACACTTTGTATTGGCTTGGCTTTTACACTTTTATGTACAATAATATGAGCATTCTAAGCCCCTCAAAGGACAATCATTTCTCTATTAGCACCACAGTTCATTATAGGATTACTTTTCTAAAAGGAGGAATCTCTTTTTCTTAGGCAAGATTAGAATTTGATTTCATATCAATGTCCCTTTTTTTTTTAGTTCCAGACAGAGCTAATCAAAGGGCTAGAAAAAAAAGTGATCAGCATACCTGAGAGCGCGACAAGGTCGACTAGATCAAGTCCCTTAAGCTTGAACTTGGTAAGAATGGTTTGAAAAGTGTTGTTAGGAGCTGGAATGTTGTAGTTTGAACCACTTAAACTAGCATCTAGAGAATCCCTTCTTCCTAGTGGTACTTCCCAGTTTGGTCCTCCAGCCTGCACCATACATGAACCACTGTTAACCATAATGATTTACATAATAACATGTTTGTAGTAGTATGATATAATAACCTTAAGATTTACATGCCAAACTTACAAGAAGAGTAGCGTCTCTGGCTGTTATAGCCAAGATATCAGCACAGGACACAGTCTCAGGGCATGCTTTCTCCACAGCTGCCTTGATCTCATCAATGACCTCGAATCCTCGGGCTGAGTTACGGTTTGGGTTCGACCTCTTCTCACTTATTATGCTACCACTGCTGTCCAGCAGCACACCACCATCACAACCCTGCAGTAATCATCAGTATAAACCCATTAAAGTACGAAAAAATAAGAACATTATCTGAAATAAGCATATGTAGTAATATTATCATTCATTTCAAGTAAAGACCTTGACAAAACAGTCATGGAAATGGAGCCTAAGCAGAGAGGCTGCCATCCTTGGTTCTTTAGCGACCGCCTTTGCGACTACAGACCAAACAATGTCTTCAACTTTGGGACATGAGTGATCATAGAATTGTGGGTAGAGAGAACCCCCTTGGCTTTTCTCACAGAAACATGAAGGAACTATGGCTAAGAGAGACAGAAGAATGAGATAGTTAAGAGACTTAGCCATTTTTGAGAAAAGAATAATGCTTTTGCTTAGATTAGAGGATGTGTTGTACGTTGTTATTTATAGCAGGAGAGTTCTTGTTCTTTGAAGTAAATGAATAGAGTACAAGAACTAGCGAGATAAGAGGTACAAAAATAAAATAGTGGAGTTGTTAACAAGTCATGTTATTTATTGCATTAGTTTTCATATCATAGAATTAAAAAAGAACCATGCAATGTAAAGCAAAGGACACCAAGGTCTTGGGTGGGTCATATAAGACATATTATTAGGTGATTTTGTCACCTCACTATTTAACGGTATTGGGGGAGGGAGGGTGGTTTGAAATGTAGGTCAAGTCTTTCAGAATGTGAATAAATTGTCAAATTTGATACTTCTTCTATTTATTTTTAACTGCGACTTTTACATTATTATCTATCTGTTAAATTTTGATAATCTTTGATTATTTATACTCAAGTAAAAGTCCAGTTATCTGAAATTGATCTTGTTATTTGTCATAATATATACTTTGTAGTATCAACTTTGTGCAAATTTTAACTCATTGTTAAGTAAAATTTTTATTGGTTGATTTAAGCAACATATAGCATATCATTAATTAACCACCTCTTTAATTTCTAGTTTGTAAGATAAATATGTAATTATCATTCTCCACTGGTTAGGTTTTCAAGCCATATTTAAGCAGCATTCTTTATACATAAGGCATTGATGCAAAAAGAATTGATCTTAGCTAATTTCATTCCAAATTAATTTATTAAAATTAAAATTTTGCACTTTACACAATTCTTCTAGCTGGATAGCTTTACTTCAAATCAAAACTTCATATTAATATTAGTGAATGGACACCTATTTGAGAATAGAAGTAGCACTATTACATGTTTCATATTTGTATATACATAAAAAAGATCACATTATTCTTTTGTATATGGATAGCTTTTGATCATTTACAAATAAATTGAGCCATCTGATTTGACCATAGAGAATACTTAGATAATAAGAACAACCTAAAAGATACAAAAAAATATTAGATCCTCTAAGTTATATTACATGCATAAATCAATTATTTTATGTATATATTATATACTATTTGCAAAGTGCGCTGCCCTAATCAGGAAAAAGATCCGAGTTGCATTAACAAATGGTTTAATTAATTAAATTATATTAATAATTTGATGACTTTTGCACTATTTATATGCATGTATCATTTTAATTGTACTCGTAATAGTTTATTGACCTAAGATGTTTTATAGATTTACTTAATGTAAAAATAAATAAAAAAATTTATACATTAATCAATGTGCTAGTCAAACTGTTACATTAAATGGAAAGGGAGGGATTACATAAAAAGACCTTGCCTTGCACTGTAGGATCACGAGGTTTATTTCATGCTTTACTTTATATCCTTCTCTAATCCTAACTAACCAATTAGGTTGTGCACGTTTTTTCGAGTAGCAGTAATTAACGCCTATAAAAAATGTCCTAATCGAAAGGGTTATCAATTGTCGGTGTGGCCTAACCTTGCTTTACAGCAGTCTAAGATGAATAAAAACAAGCTAATTTAAGCAGATCATAGGAGAGAATTTCTTTAGTAATAATCATTAAGAGGGACTCTTTGAATTGGAATCCAGCATGTAATTAAGGTTCAATAATTAACTATTGCTTTAATCATAGCTTTGTTTCGAGACTCGTATACAAGGAGAGAGAATTTTAGCTTTTTCATACTTAAAAGAGTTCTACTTGCTTAGCTAAAGAGTAAAGACTAAAGACCCACCTTTATAGAATGAGGAATCCCACTTTAGTATAACAAGTTTTTGTTGCCATTAATTATTGAATTGACGTCTTTCTTATAGTTTTTCTTATACTAACATCATCATGTCATGGTAACTTACTCTTTTCATCCGAAATTATACTTACTTGTTACCAAGTATATAATTGAGCATGTCAATACCAAGTTTATGAATGATTATTCAATTCTTATTATTACAAAAGGGTAGTTAATTAATGAGAGTAGTAGTTGGTCTTAGATGATGAGTAAAAAGATGATTGGTTGAATGGCCTATAATTTTCAACTGCTACCAGCTGACTAAGATAGTGTTGTTAAATAAAACTGAATCATATTAATTGGCATATATATGCACCTCGTTCCTAGGGCATAATTAAGCTCGATTATTTAGTTGGAAAGTTTATAAGCAGCCTAAGATACGACAATAGCTTAGTTACACCATGTTTTTAGCACGCCACTTACATTAACAAAAAAAATAATTAACTCGTTGATCATATAACGGTCAACATAAAAATTTTAGTTTATGTTAATGGATTATTAATCATTTGAAGGGCCAGATAGTGAGATATCATCACAAAATATGATGGTCGATGATTTACAAATGAAAATTTATGGCATAACCACAAAGTTTTGACATAAAATTTCACTGAAGGGGGCTCTCTGGATTTTGGAAGTACTTAAGAAATTTTGTTTCTTAAGTCCTAATCCGGAGGGAGTTTGACATTGCAACTTGGGTAGAGCCTTCTCCCTAAATGGAAAAATGGGGAAAAAAAAAATTAAGTGAAAAGTAATGCAAATTCGCCCAATGCTGTGTACACAATGACACATAGCATGCGGCATAATATATTGTTATTGTTAGTTGCACAATATCATCAATTACACTTGTATAGATATGGTATGGTAGTTGGTAAATCGTTATTTTAAGAGTGAAAAGAAGAGAAGCCAAACCAATATTTCCTCCTAATTCTGCTTAAGATTATCTTATTTGTGGGTCTAATTAAGCAAGGTACAGTTTTAGCCTTAAGATTATCTAAATTTTTATAGATTGATCCTTTGGATTGTAGATTACCTTCCTTGCACCCAAGAAAAGATAGAAGTAGAAATAGACTACTCTAATTAAGCAAGGTACAGTTTTAGGCGGAACTTTAGTGTAATCTTTAATAATGTTGTTCCTTTATTCCCCAATATAATCCATATATTATACGAGAAGTAAAGGATATGTTTAGAAATCCAATCATTATTTACCTGGTAATAGTATGTGACTATTATTTTTGAACAGAAGGAGTACATACATAAGTCAATTAGCTAGACACTCTTCACGTCACATTAAAATGGTGTGTTTTGGAGGAGTTAAGTATTGCCGATGGTGTTATTCATGTTAAAGATATCGTTTCATTAATGCCTTTGTTGTAGTCTAATACGAACAATGTTTTGTTTCGCCATGAAATTTGATCAAACTTAGCCTTTATAACTAACTTCTTCCTTGGCCTAAAATTTTCGAGTAAGAAGGAATGAACATAAATACAAGAACATATTAGTGACAATGTGTCATGCATGAACTTTGATAAACAAACAAATGAAACAATTAAGATGAAGTAATAAAGTAAGAAACAAATCAATTTATTTCACTTGGAAAGACTGATATACAAATTTCTTTTGAAGCTTGCCACAGGCGGCGATCATTCTGCTTCATACATACATGTTATGAATTTCCTTGTACAGGTAAAAAGAACAGAATAAATTACATAAATTTTCAACTTAAATAACAATACAGAAAAAAACCAATAAAAATAAAAATACAGAGGACTTTGTCCTGTTTAAAATTCTTAGTAGGAATTAATCCTTCTGCAATTCTGCCTGATCTCTCCTTTAGGTCCTGTCAATGGAGAAATGTTACCCATTTTAACCATGGATTTTGCAAAATGATTAAAGAAAAGCTCCATGTTCTCAGCATATTGCTTGACTAATTTCATTGACTTTTTATTCTTGGTCAACAAAACTTGGTCAGAATTCAACAGTCCCTTGTTAGCCAATATGTTCCTGTAGTAGCTGTTGTCAAAGCTGAAGGGTGATACATGGTCTAAGAAGAATAGGTTTTGGTCACCACCGGATCGTGGGCATTGGTTGCGCAACTGCGAAGCATATACCCGGTCTAGTGTAACATCAGGTTGCCCATTTCGATTCTGGTTGTACAGCCTTTGCCTGAAGCTAACACACCTTGCATTACCTATTGTGTGAGCACCTGTACACCAAAACTCTTTTTTGTTAATTTCAATTTACATAAGAAAAATAAAATGCAATTAATAACGCAATCTTATCATACACCTATATAGTCAGTAAAACTAAAAGAACCATAGAGGAAAATATGAATCATGAGCAGATACTTAGCCTTAAAGTTAAGCATGCAGTCACATTCCCTTAATTAAAAAATTGGTAAAATTTCGTGAGAAAAAAGATTTACTTTATTACATAAAAAAAAAAAAAACTCAAGAATGTTGGTAATATAAGTATTCTTTAAAGTAAAAAAAAAAAAAGTTTCTGGATCCACACTGATATGTAAATGCTTCAGAACAAACCTGAGAGAGCAACAAGATCGACTAGTTTGAGGCCTTGGCGTTTAAACTTGGTAAGAATGGTGTTAAATGTGTTGTTAGGAGCAGGAATTTCGTTGTTAGATCCCTGCAAACTTGCTCCTCTAGCATCCCTTCTTCCCAAGGGCACTTCCCAATTTGGTCCACCAGCCTGCAATTATTGCTTAATAAATTAATAACATTATCAATTTTTTTTATGCTATATTAATTAAGTTTCAGAATGGAGTATATATATGTATGTTGTATCTTTATATATTGTTTTCCAACTGCATTCCATATATAAGGCCCATAATGTCATAAGTGAATAGCTACTATAATACAGCAGAAAAGTATTAAGGCTTAATTGCTCACAATGACAGTTGCATCTCTAGCAGTTATAGCAAGGATATCAGCACATGAGACAGTATGGGGACATGCTCTCTCCACTGCGGCTTTGATCTCATCGATGACCTCAAACCCTCGAATCGACTTCTTATTAGGCTTTGATCCCTTCTCTGAGACTATGCTTCCACTGGTGTCTAACAGTACTGATCCATCACATCCCTGAAAATTTAATTGCACCGATGTGTAAATATTGATTGGTTTTGACCAAATATGCAACAACATGAACATTATGGATATGATGTAAGTACCTTAACAAAGCAATCGTGGAAATGGAGCCTCAGCAAGGAAGCAGCCATACGACGTTCCCTAGCAACCGCCTGGGCAACAACAGACTTAACAATCTGTTGGACTTGGGGGCACGAGTGATCGTAGTACTGAGGGTAAAGATAACCACCTTGTTGGGTTTTGGAAGAAAAGCATAGAGGAACAACTGCAAGTGCTAGGAGAGCAAGAACAACACAGTAGCTCATGGACTTAGCCATCTAAATTAAATGTTTTAGAAGCTTATATTACTACTAGAAATTGAGTTATTGGAATGTTTTCTGTTATGATATGATGACATAAGTTTAAAAGGGTATATATAGTAACGATGTTTTGCAAGGTCAAAGAAAAAGACAGGAGACAAAATGAAGGTGGAGTAGGTCAACTACGATTATTCGCATTAACATGCATGATTTGCAAATTGCTCAATTAATTGCATGTTAGTAGCAGAAATTTGTTAGTGGTTCAAAGGAGTAAGTACAGTATCATGCAAATGATTATAGAACAGCTCTTATCTTGGCTCAATAGGAACACCTTAGGAAAACAGAACTTTCCATATTTTGCTTAATTACCACGTATAATTTATACCCCAACACATTTAATTTAATTTATATCACCTATATATTATGGGTTCTTGAGGAAAACTACAAAATCTTTAGTGGGTTAGTAGCACAAAGCAAAATATATAATTCAATTAGTGCAAATTACTAACACATTGCAAATTAATCAAAGCACTCCACTTTTCCATATAAATTGCTTTTTGTGGGAAGATGGATTTGAAGTGAGAAGAGAGAAAGGATGATTCAGTAAGTTGATTGCATGTGTTGATGGTTAGCTAGCTTAGTTGGTTAAAATCTTATGATGTATTGGCATTGATGGCTAATTGTGGTCGAATAATTCCTTTCCTTTAAGAGTTCAATTCCCCGGTAATGTTTATTTTGGGATGTCGTTTCTTTCTTCACGTTTATCAACTCGGTAACAATTAGTATTATTAATTAACAATAAGGATTATAAAAAAGAAATAATCAATTTTTTTTTTTGAGGTATATACACTGATTTGAGATGAATTTGATAAGATTACTTAATTATATTATTTATTATGTATAAATCACAAATACAGAGTAAATGGTTTGATAAAGTGTGTGATAGTAGTCATCAAATAAGTCAAAGTTTCTTTTCAAATTTTTTTTATAACTAAAACTAATTCATATATTAAAGGTTATATGATACTTCCTCCGTTTTTAAATACTTGCTCCATTTATCCATGTGCGGAGTTTTAGGAGAAATTGGAGAAAGTAATAAAATATGGAGGTAGTGGGTTAGTTGAGAAAATAAAAAATGTAAAAAACAAAAATAGTGGAAGAATAGGAGGAGAGAGAGTATTAGGTTGAGTCCACTAAGTGTGAAAATTGAATTTAATATTGTAAAAGCTTTCTAAAAAAAGAAATGGAACAAATATTTAAAAACGACCGGAAAAGAAAAGTAGAATAAGTATTTAAAAACGGAGGGAGTATATACTTATTAAAAACAAGATTTTATAAATAACTAAAGAGTGTTTATTGTATTGTCTAGTATTCCTAATTGTAAATTTGCACTTTTTTCCAAAACCAAAAGAAATAAATTATTAGGACTAGTATGAAGATTTAAAAACGACCGGAAAAAGAAAGTGGAGCAAGTATTTAAAAATGGAGGGAGTATATACTTATTAAAAACTAGATTTTATAAATAACTAAAGAGGGTTTATTGTATTGTCTAGTATTACTAATTGTAAATTTGCACTTTTTTCCAAAACCAAAAGAAATAAATTATTAGGACAAGTATGAAGCACAAATACTACCTCCGTTCTTTTTTACTTAACCAGCTTTATTTATCACACTTGTTAGAGCTGCCAATTCGGGTAAATTGATCATTTAAAGGCAAATTGGATGGTTCCACCCATCCAATTGGCTTCCTAAGGGTTTTAGGGATCATGGTAAACATTTTGGAAATTTTATTCCAGGGAGAAAAAAAATCAAAAAAATTCCAAAATTAAAGTCTTGAAATTTTTGGATTACATCTCTGGGTCATATAATGTCGTTTGGAACCATATATGATCATCATATGTTTTCATAAATGTTGTAAGCTTGAGTTTATGAAATCGGTGCAAGTTGTAAACCGGTAGATAGGCCATTTAAAGGAAAATTGGATGGTTCTTCCCACACAATTGGACTCCCAGAGGGTATTAGGGATCATAGTAAACATTTCATCAATTTTTATTTACGGGCGAAAAAGAGTCAAATAATTCAAAATTTGAAGTCTAATAATATTCACGCTTTATGAGAAATTTTGGAGTCTTCGAGGCCCGGTGTCTAAAATTATCGAAATTTTAGGGAATACATTTTGGGGTCATATAATGTCGTTTGGAACCATATGTGATCATTATTTGTTGTCATAAATGTTCGTTGTAGACTTGAGTTAATGAAATCGGTCAAGTTGTAAACCGGTAAATTGGTCGTTTACAGGTAAATTGGATGGTTCCACCCACCCAATTGGACCCCCATAGGGTATTAGGGACCATGGGAAACATTTCGGCAATTTTGAATTTTGGGCGAAAAATAGTCTAAAGGTTCCTAAATTGAAGGAATATCCACGCTTTTTAAGAAATTTCGAAGGTTTCGGGGCCAGGTGTCGAAAAGAAATGAGATTTTCGAGGATACATCTCGGGGTTATATAATGACGTTTAAAACTATAAATGTCCATCATATGTTGTCATAAATGTTTGTGGTAAGCTCGAGTAAATGAAATAAAAGCAAGTTGTAAACCGATAAATTGGCCGTTTAAATACAAATTGGATGGTTCGACCCACCTAATTGGACTACCAGAGGGTCTTAGGAATCATGGTAAACATTTCGGCAATATTTATTTTCGGGCGAAAAAAAATTAAAAAATTTAGAAATTGAAGGCTAGTATCCACGCTTTTGGAGAAAATTAGGAGGTTTCAAGGCCCGGTGTCGAAAATCCTTGAGATTTTAGGGGATACATCTCGGGGTCATATAATTCCGTTTGGAACCAGATATGATCATTATATATTGTTGTAAATGTTCGTGCTAGGCTTGAGTTAATGAAATCGGTGCAAGTTGTAAAGTAGTAAATTTGCCGTTTAAAGGCAAATTGTATGGTTCCACCCATCAAATTGGACTCCCGTTGGATATTAAAGACCATAGTAAACATTTTGACAATTTTTATTTGCGGACAAAAAAAAGTCAAATAATTCAAAATTGAAGAATAATATCCACGCTTTTTGATAAATTTTAGAGGTTTCGGGGCCCGGTGTCGAAAAGTTTTGAAATTCTATGGGATACATCTCGGGGTCATATGAATCCGTAAGGAACCATATATGATCATTATTTGTTGTCACAAATTTTCGTGGTTGGCTCGAATTAATGAAATCGATGCAAGTTGTAAAGCGGTAAATAAGTCGTTTAAAGACAAATTTGATGGTTTCACCCACCCAATTGGACTCCCATAGGGTATTAGGGACCTTGGTAAACATTTCGCCAATTTTTATTTTCGGGCGAAAAAAGTCAAAAAATTCCAAAATTGAAGGCTAATATCCACGCTTTTTGAGAAATTTTAAAGGTTTCGGAGCCTGGTATCGAAAAGTCTGGAAATTATAAGGGATACATCTCGGGGTTATATAATGTCTTTTGGAACCATATATGATCATTATTTGTTGTCATAAATGTTCGTGATTGGCTTGAATTAATGAAATCGTTGTAAGTTGTAAACCGGAAAATTGGCTATTTAATGGAAAATTGAATGGTTCCACCCACCCAATCGGACTCCCGGAGGGTATTTGGGACCATGTAAACATTTCGGCAATTTTTATATTCGGGCGAAAAAAAGTCGAAAAATTCCAAAGTTGAAGGCTAATATCCACGCTTTTTGAGAAATTTTGACGATTCAGGGCCCGGTTTCGAAAAGACTTGAAATTCTATGGGATACTTCTCGGGTTATATAATGCCGTTTGGAACCATATATGATCATTATTTGTGGTCATAAATGTTCGTGGTTGGCTTGAATTAATGAAATCGGTGTACGATGTAAACCGGTAAATTGGCCGTTTAATGACAAACTGAATTGTTCCACCCACCCAATCGGACTCCCGGAGGGTATTTGGGACCATGGTAAACATTTTGGCAACTTTTATTTCCGGGCTAGAAAAATGTCTAAAAATTCCAAAATTGAAGGCTAATATCCACATTTTTTAAGAAATTTTGACGTTTCTGGGCCTGGTGTCGAAAAGACTTGAAATTCTATGGGATACATCTCGGGGTCATATAATGCCGTTTGGAACCATATATGATCATTATTTGTTGTCATAATGTTCGTGGATGCTTGAATTAATGAAATCGGTGTAAGTTGTAAACCGGTAAATTGGCCGTTTAATGGAAAATCGAATGGTTCCACCCACCCAATCGGACTCCCGGAGGGTATTTGGAACCATGGTAAACATTTCGGCAATTTTTAATTCCGGGCTAAAAAAAGCCAAAAAATTTCAATATTGAAGGCTAATATCCACGCTTTTTGAGAAATTTTGACGTTTCAGGGACCGATGTCGAAAAGACTTAAAATTATATGGAATACATATTCGGGTCATACAATGCCGTTTGGAACCATATAAGTTCATTATTTGTTGTCATACATGTTCGTGGTTTGAAATCGGTGTAAGATGTAAACCGGTAAATTGGCTGTTTAATGTCAAATTGAATAGTTCCACCCAACCAATCGGACTCTCGGAGGGTATTTGGGATCATGGTAAACATTTCGACAATTTTTATATCCGGGCGAAAAAAAGTCTAAAAATTCCAAAATTGAAGGTTAATATTTACGCTTTTTAAGAAATTTTGACGTTTCGAAGCCCGGTGTCGAAAAGACTTGAAATTCTATGGGATACATCTTGGGGTCATACAATGCCGTTTGGAATCATATATGATCATTATTTGTTGTCAAACATGTTCGTGGGTGGCTTGAATTAATGAAATCGGTGTAAGTTGTAAACCGGTAAATTAGCCGTTTAATGGCAAATTGAATGGTTCCACCCACCCATCAGACTCTCGGAGGGTATTTTCGACCTTGGTAAACATTTCGGCATTTTTTATTTCCGGGCTAAAAAAAGTGTAAAAATTCCAAAATTGAAGGTTAATATCCACGCTTTTGGAGAAATTTTAATGTTTCAGGGCGCGGTGTCGAAAAGTCTTGAAATTCTAAAATATACATCTTGAGGTCGTACAATGCCGTTTGGAACCATATATGATCACTATTCGTTGTCATAAATGTTCGTGATTGAATTGAATTAATGAAATCGGTGTAAGTTATAAATTGGTAAATTGGTCGTTTAATGGCAAATTGAATGGTTTCACCCACCCAATCGGACTCCCGGAGGGTATTTGGGACCTTGGTAAACATATCGACAATTTTTATTTTCGGGCTAAAAAAAGTCTAATAATTCCAAAATTGAAGTCTAATATCTACGTTTTTTGAGAAATTTTGACATTTCGGGGCCCGGTGTCGAAAAAATTTTAAATTATATGGGTTACATCTCGGGGTTTGGAACCATATATGATCATTATTTGTTGTCATAAATGTTCGTGGTTGGCTTGAATAAATGAAATCGGTGTAAGTTGTAAACCGGTACATTGGCTGTTTAATGGCAAATCGAATGGTTCCACCCACCTAATCGGAATCCCGGAGGGTATTTGGGACCATGGTAAACATTTCGACAATTCTTTAATTCCGGGCTAAAAAAATTCAATAAATTCCAAAATTGAAGTCTAATATCCACGCTTTTTGAGAAATTTTGACGTTTCGGGGCTCGGTGTCGAAAAGACTTGAAATTCTATTGGTTACATCTCGGGGTCATATAATGCCGTTTGGAACCATATATGATCATTATTTGTTGTCATAAATGTTTGTGGTTGGCTTGAATAAATGAAATCAATGTAAGTTGCAATCCGGTAAATTGGCTTTTTAATGGCAAATCGATTGGTTCCACCCACCCAATCGGACTCTCGGAGGGTATTTGGGACCATGGTAAACATTTCGGCATTTTTTTAATTCCGGGCTAAAAAAAATTTTAAAAATTCCAAAATTGAAGTCAATATCCACGCTTTTTGAGAAATTTTGACGTTTCAAGGCCCGATGTCGAAAAGACTTGAAATTCTATGGGATACATCTTGGGGTCATACAATGCCGTTTGGAACCATATATGTTCATTATTTGTTGTCATACATGTTAGTGGTTGGCTTGAATTAATGAAATCGGTGTAAGTTGTAAACCAGTAAATTGGCTGTTTAATGTCCAATTGAATGGTTCCACCCACCCAATCGGACTCCCGGAGGGTATTTGGGACCACGGTAAACATTTTGCCAATTTTTATTTTCGGGCTAAAAAAAGTCTAAAAATTCCAAAATTGAAGGCTAATATCCTTTTTGAGAAATTTTGACGTTTCAGGGCCCGGTGTCGAAAAGACTTGAAATTCTATGGGTTACATCTCGAGATCATAAAATTCCGTTTGGAACCATATATGATCATTTTTATTGTCATAAATGTTCGTGGTTGGCTTGAATTAATGAAATCGGTGTAAGTTGTAAACCGGTAAATTGGCCGTTTAATGGCTAATTGAATAGTTCCACACACCCAATCGGACTCCCGGAGGGTATTTGGGACCATGGTAAACATTTCAGCAATTTTTATATCCAGACGAAAAAAAGTCAAAAAATTCCAAAATTGAAGTCTAATATCTACGCTTTTTGAGAAATTTTGACGTTTTGGGGCCCGGTGTCGAAAAGACTTGAAATTCTTTGGATTACATCTCGGGGTCATATAATGCCTTTTGGAACCATATATGATCATTATTTGTTGTCATAAATGTTCGTGGTTGCCTTGAATTAATGAAATCGGTGCTAATTGTAAACCGGTAAATAGGTCGTTTAAAGGCAAATTGGATGGTTCTACCCACCCAATTGGACTCCCAGAGGGTATTTAGGATCATGATGAATATTTCGGCAATTTTTATATCCGGGAAAAAAAAAGTTAATAAATTCCAAAATTGAATGCTAATATCCACTCATTTTTGAGAAATTTTGAAGGTTTCGGGATCCGGCGTCGAAAAGACTTGAGATTTTAGGTATTTCTCAGGGTCATATAATGTCGTTTGGAACCATTTATGGTCATTATTTGTTATCATAAATGTTCGTGGTAGGCTTGAGTTAATGAAATCGGTGCAAGTTGTAAACTGTTAAATAAGCCGTTTAGAGGCAAATTTTTTGTTCCACTCACCCAATTGGTCTACCGGAGGGTATTATGGACCTAGTAAACATTTAGATAATTTTTATTTTCGGTTTACAAAAAAGTTAAAAAATTTCAAAATTGAAGGATAATATATCTACGTGTTTTGAGAAATTTTTTAGGTTGGTGTTGAAAAGCGTTGAGATTTTAGGGGATACATGTCGAGGTCATATAATACAGTTTTAAACCATAAATGATCATTATATGTTGTCATAAATGTTCGTGGTAGGCTTGAGTTAATGAAATCGGTGCAAGTTGTAAACGGGTAAATTCGCCGTTTTAGGGAAAAATTGGATGGTTCCATCCACCTAATTGGACTCCCGGATTGTATTAGGGACCATGGTAAACATTTCAGCAATTTATATTTATAGCGAAAAAAATTCAAATAATTTCAAAATTTAAGGCTAATATATCCACGCTTTTTGAAATTTTGGAGGTTTCGAGACCCGATATCCAAAATCCTTCAGATTTTAGGGGATACATCTCGGGGTCATATAACGCTGTTTGAAACCATATATGATCATTATATAATGTCGTCATAAATGTTCATGGTAGGCTTGAGTTAATGAAATCGGTGGAAGTTGTAAACCGGTAAATTGGTCGTTTAAAGGTAAATTGGATGGTTCCACCTAGCCATTTGGACTCACGGAGGGTATTAGGGACCATGGTAAACATTTCGGCAATTTTTATTTGTGGGTGAAAATAAGTCAAAAAATTCCAAAATTGAAGGCTAATATCCATGCTTTTTGATAAATTTTGGAGGTTTCGGGTAGAGCTGTCAATTCGGGTAAACAGGCTGGGTTTGGGTCGATAAGAGTGGGTCGGGTCAACTCGGGTCAGGTCAATTCGGATTAATAAATTCCATAACCTATGCGGGTCAGTTTTGATTTGGGTCATGCTTGAGTCAGGTCATGTCAGGTCATACTTCTTATCGGGTTTAGGTCGGGTTTATAACATGTCGGGTTACATTTAGGTGGGGTGAATATTAGGTCGGGTTTAATTCGGGTTTTCACAGGTTAAAATGGGTTAGGGTAATTCTCGGGTTCGGTTCAAGTCAATAAATTGCGGGTTAGAATCAGGTCGGGTAATTCTCGGGTTTGAGTCGGGTTCGGTTCAAGTCAATAATTTGCGGGTTATAATTAGGTTGGGTCATTTCCAAGTCGGGTCATTCTCGGAGTCAAGTCGGGTTATGTTCAAGTCAATAATTTGCAGGTTACAATCAGGTCGAGTCATTTCCAAGTCAGGTAATATTCGAGTTCAACTAACTATAAATAGATAATTATCATTTTTATCAAGCTAATTATTTTCTTTGACTATAATATATATGGAAAAATACTAAGGAACTATAGTTTATAATTTCGGAAGATAATTATCTCCTTTGACCATACAACAAATATATACTATATTTAACTCTTAAATTTGAGGATGATTCTCTTTTCTTTTGCTAGTCTGGAGCAACTTGGTCTCCCTAGACAAAATGTTTTGATCAACAATAATAAGGTGAACTAAATTGCATTTAAGGTGATTTGAAATCGGGTCAGGAATAATTTGGGTTGAATTTAGGTCGGGTCAATAACAAGTCGTGTTGATTTTGAGTCGGGTTAGTAATAGATCGGGTTGAATTTTTCGGTTGGGTAAGTAGTAGGTCTGGTAAAATTCAGGTCAGGTCAATAACAAGTCTGGTTGAATTTGGGTCAGATTAATAACAAGCCGGGTTGTAACAAGTTGAGTTAAATTCGGATCGAGTTAGGAACGGATCAAGTTGAATTCAGGTCAGGTTAGTAACAAATCAGGTTAAATTCGGGTTTTGACGGGTTAAAACGAATTTGGGTCAATTTTCGGTTTAAGTCAGATTCGGTTTAGGTCAATAATTTACGGGTTACATTCGGGTCAGGTCATCTCCAGGTCAATTCATGTTCGGGTTCGAGTCTCAAATACTCGGATCAACTCGGGTCCAGGTTTCTCTTAAACTAACAAATATTATTGGTTACAAATCATTTATCATCTCCTGTGTGATCAATGAATTGTCTAATTTCCGCAGCTACTATTTTATACTTTGTTCTTGTCAAAAAATAAAATAAAATAAAATAAAATTATTGTCCATGTAAAATTTTAAATGCATCTCTTGGGGTTACATTTACTTAGAATGGGCCTGTTGCTTTAATTAATGATATTTGCTCTAATTAGAATCTTAGTAAAAGGCGTGAGGTGCAAAAGGTCCCTAGAGTCCAGGACTCTAGGTGCAAGGCTAAGACCTGCACTTTTTGTATACGGCACAATTCTGTTATGTTTTTATGTGTTATTTTTAGTTTACTGGCTTACTGCAATTAAAAAAGGGTCATGGTCTCTTCCCTTGATTTTTTCTAAGTTACTTTCGCTAAAATTAAATCAAATTACGAACTTAGATAATTTTTATTTTTATTTATTTGTTATAATAATATTTTTCTTTACCAATTGCATAGTAAGTTTTATTTTAATTGATTACTTATTTTTACTGAATTAAATTTATAAATTTATTGAAGTTACATTGTTTTAACTAACTTTTAATTATTTTACTATAAATTTTGAATTTAGTGAAAAAAGGGCCTTACAAAGTTACAATGCAAACTCCTCCACTAGTCTAATAAAGCCATTTGAATTGAACAAAACTTTAGCAGAAAACTAAATAAATTTATTTCACCTCGAAACACTTATATGATATACAAATTTAACTGCGAGCTTGTCACAAGCAACAACTACTCCGCTTTAAACACAATTACTTAAAAATTTAGAACAAATAGAATAGCAAAATAAATTACATCCAACATTCAACTAAAGCAACAAAACAGGGGAAAAACAGAGAAAACAGAGGATCTTAGTAGTAATTAATACTTCTGCAGTACTGCCTGATCTCTCCTTTGGGTCCTGTCAATGGGGAAATGTTACCCATCTTAACCATGGACTTTGCAAAATGATCGAAGAATAGCTCCATGTTCTCAGCATATTGCTTTACTAGTTGCATCGATTCTTGGTTCTTGGTTAACAAAACTTGGTCAGAGTTCAACAGTCCCTTGTAAGCCAATATGTTCTTGTAGTAAGTGTTATCAAAGTTGAAGGGAGTTGCATAGTCCAAGAAGAATAAATTTTGGTCACCACCAGACTGCGGGCACTGGCTGCGCAACTCGTACGCATATGCTCGGTCTAGTGTGAAGTCAGGCTTTCCATTTCTATTCTGGTTATAGAGCCTTTGCCTGAAGCTAACACACCTTGCATTCCCTATTGTGTGAGCACCTGCACCAATATAATAAAAAGTTTTTACACGTCTTTTATTAATAAAATGAGCATGTATCCATCGACATGAAAGGCTGTGAGACGCGTATGTAGGTGATTGTAACAAACCTGAGAGGGCAACAAGGTCAACGAGGTCGAGGCCTTGGCGTTTAAACTTGGTAAGAATGGTGTTAAATGTGTTGTTAGGAGCCGGAATGTCGTTGTTAGATCCCTGTATACTTGCTCCTCTGGCATCCCTTCTTCCTAGAGGTACTTGCCAATTTGGTCCACCAGCCTGCAGTATTTTTAGCGTTATATAAGTATAATTTAACTATATGTGCAACAGCATCTGCATGCTTAAATATTAGTTTTGTACTAAGTAAATTGATGCTTACAATAACAGTTGAATCTCTGGCAGCTAAAGCAAGGATATCAGCACAAGAGACGGTGTGGGGGCATGCTTGCTCTACCGCGACTTTGATCTCATCAATGACCTCAAACCCTCGAGCTGAGTTCCTGTTAGTGTTGGACCCCTTCTCTGAGATTATGTTTCCATTGCTCTCTAGCAGCAATGAGGCATCACATCCCTACAATTTTTTACAAAATAAATCAACATTGGTTTAGACTTCAAAACGATTAAACTCCTATAAAATGAGCATTATGTTATACTTGCACATTTAACTCAAGCAAATACCTTAACAAAGCAGTCATGAAAGTGGAGCCTAAGCAAGGAAGCAGCCATTCGACGATCCCTGGCAACCGCCTGAGCAACTACAGACTTGACTATCTGTTCCACTTGTGGACACGAGCGGTCATAGAACTGAGGGTAGAGATATCCACCTTGGAATTTGTGAGAGAAGCATAGTGGAGCAAGTGCTAAGACAGCTAGAACAATGAAGTAGCTCATCATGGACTTATCCATGTTTGTTTTGGCTTCTCAGAGAGTATGCTTGTGTTTTCAGTACCAATTAACTTGATAAGTTGAATGATTTTTGTGTTATGGTATGCTTAATAAGATGTGTTTGTAGGGTTTATATAGGATATGTCTATTACGAAGTCAAAGAAAACGATAGACAAAATTGGTGAGGTGGAGTTGGTCAACAATATATTCCTTTTAAGTTTCTAACTGCTCAAATTATCAGCACTCCAAGATGAAAGCTCAAACCAAAGACAGGAAAAAAGCAATATGATATACGTACACACTGTCTCAGCATGTAAATTATACAAGTATTGTACTTAGTTCCTAAATGTTTAAACTATGATTTCTTGAGAAAATTACAAGTTTGGAACATGCTACGGATGTACATTTGGAATTAATTTAAATTAAACTAAGCTTTAAGAAACAGCATAGCGGACGACAACTTGAATCTTGCCCTTAGTTTGTAATTGACCGGACTATCAGTCACTCCTTACACATTTGTAACATTTTGCTTAGAATTATACAAGTACATCATATCATAAGGAAATAAAAATTGGTGTTTAATTTGGAATCATATATGGCCATTAATCACATTACATACTACGTATAACCCTATGATGACCTCGAGTCAGTGAAAGGAGGCATATACATAACAATAGTTGATTTGACGGTTTATAGGCAAAGTGGATGCATTTATCACACCTAAATGACCTCCGGAGGTGTCGTAGGGTCCTTGGGAAGCACCCCAACTTGTTTCCTTCCCAGAACTGAAAAAGTCAAATATTATCCAAAATTAAAGGCTATAATCCACGCTTTTGGACTGTTTTTGGAGGTTTCGGGACCCGATGTTGAAAATTGTCAGGAAGGTAGGGGATACATCTTGAGGATAAAATGTTGTTTGGAACCATATATGACCATTAATCATTCACACAAAGGCCTTTATGGTGACCTTGAATTAATTAAAGGAGACTTGTATGTAAGCAGTTAAAGTGATATTTCTAAGGCAAAATGGATGTTCCAACCACCCAAATGACCTTCTAGGGTGTTGTGGACTTGTGGGGTTCATGAGAAGCACCCTAACTTGTTTCTATCCAGGTCCGAAAAAGTAAAAAAAGAAAAAAAAAAAAAAAATCTTAAAGTGAAGGCTATAATTCACGTTTTTGAACCAATTTCAGAGGTTTCAAGTCCCGAAGTCAAAAGCTCATGAGAGGGTAGGAGATGCGTCCACGGGTTATATAGATTTGTTTGGAACCATATATGACCACTAGTCGGTCACATAAAGGCTCATGTGGCGACTTTGAATTGATTTTAAGGAGGCCAGTACATAAACGGCTAAAGTAACATTATAAAGGCAAAATAGATGGTTCCAAGCTTCCAAACACCCAAATGACTTTTTGAGGTATCGTGGAATCTATGGAAGAGCCCAGGCTTTTTATTTTTCCATGTTTGAATAAAAAATAATTGTTAAAAATAAATGATGTATCCTTAAAGAAATCAGTTTCGGAGGTTTGGAGACTCTAGCAAAATTATAAAATACATTTTGACTAAATTTAAAAAAGAAAAAGTGAACGGAGGAAATACTAGGAGTATTAAACTAGGAAACACATTTTATTGACATAGGTACACAGGAGACACTTAAGGTTGGTTTATTTGTTTGTTTGTTTTTTTTTTTTTTAAATTTTAGTTATACACATGTTTGACACAAGTAAATGTACATAACGGATATGGACACGAGTAGGTAGCCGAAGGAACCGAGTATCTAGTATCTACCATAGCCGTGGGTTAGGACTTAGGAGTTGGTGTTCTTGAAAATTATTTGGAGTTGGCATGTTTGTAGTGGTTTAATTGAGTATTGTACATAAAGCATAATCATAATTTTTGTAATCTGTACAAATATACTCGTATAATATTATGCCAGTCAAAATTAGCATCATAAAAAATGAAAACTGAAAATGTACTCTTCTTCGGAGTTACATCAACATGGATAAATAATCTTTCAAAGTACGAAAGATTCATATACGTAGTATAAACGATGATGACAATATATATAAAAAATAATTGAGAAAAAACATCATGTTACAACTTCAAACTACTCTTTTGACCAATCAATATGAAGATATGTTAAAATAAAGTCAAATTCCTACTAAACTTCATCTTAATGCAAGAACATACGAAGTATATTATTATTATTGTTAGAAGATTCATGGAACAGTGTTACAATTAATAACTTAATAAAGACAATTTTATTAGTTGAGGCTCCCGCGTGGTGTATAATTAACACCTCGAGACCAATTCCCCTACCACCAAAAAACAATAGGAAGGGGACGAGTTTGAGAATTATATTATTGATCAAATTTACTAACTTTTACTTATTCGTCGACAATTATATTTGCAAGACATTTTATATATCGCGTATGGTAACATTCATGGAAGATAATGAGGGAATAAAAGGAAGGAGAAGGAAGGGTTTTTAAGTTAAATTGTAAGGAAAAATCGTTAGGCACTAAAGTACCCATGAAAATTACAAGTCAAACCTAAATTAAACAATAAAAAGTCACCCTAATAATGAAAAAAGAAAGATGTTAATGTCTATATGAAATTAGAATGAAAGATGATGACATGATCTAATTAAAGGTATAAACTTTAAAGTCAAAATATTAGCTTTTTATAAATATTACTAAGTGGTCACAGTTGTATATTGAACATTGCCAAATGTATTAAATCAATATAATGTACTCCGTAAGTAATATGGGATCATAGAGCCATTAGAGGGAGTATATCTCAATGCAAATAATATCTCAGAGCACAAACATTAATTTATAAAATGTTATTTTGCTGTCCCAATATGAAGTTTACTTTCTCTTACAGCAAGTACTTCTTTCATTTGCTCATATAAACTTAGAGTTGTTTTGGAGTGAGTATGTTTCAAGTATTACATTATTTTAGATTTCTATAAAAAAACTTCCTATTTTACTCTGTGTGTGTTTTTTTCTTTGGAAGAAACCATAGTCTAGCATTATTATGTGAAACTGTCATAGAAAAAAAGATATGTACATATATATATATATATATATATATATATATATATATATATATATATAATAAAAATAATAAAAAATAAAATAAAATAAAATAAAATAAATAAAAAAAAGAAGAAGATAAAACATTGTATTGAGTAAAAATAACATACTTGTATATGAAAGATTAAATCATGAGATTAGCAATACTTTATTTCAACTGTAAAAGACTGATATACAATTTATCTCAGAGCTTGCCGCAGGCAGCCACTACTCCGCTTCAAACGCACATACAATGAAATTTGGAAAACAAATAACGTAACAGAATATATTACACCATAATTTTGACAGACAACAAAACAGAGAAGTATAGAGGATCTTAGTATGAATTTATCCTTCTACAGTTCTGCCTGATCTCTCCTTTTGGGCCTAGTAATGGGGTGATGTTACCCATATTTATCATGGACTTGGCAAAATGGTCAAAGAAAAGCTCCATGTTCTCGGCATATTGTTTCACTAGTTGCATTGATTCTTGATTCTTGGTTAACAAAACTTGGTCCGAGTTCAACAGCCCCTTGTTAGCCAATATGTTCTTGTAGTAGCTGTTATCGAACTTGAAGGGGGTTACATAATCTAAGAAGAACAGGTTTTGGTCACCACCAGAACGCGGGCATTGGTTTCGCAATTTAGAAGCATATGCTGGGTCAAGTGTGAAGTCAGGTTGCCCATTTCCATTCTGGTTGTAGAGCCTTTGCCTGAAGCTGACGCATCTTGCAAAACCTATTGTGTGAGCACCTGCACAAACACTTCTTCTTGTCATTCTCAACCCAAAAAACAAAAACACCGCCATTGATGAATCGCAGGGCACTCTGATTCTATTCAATTTAATCTTTATCCAGTTTAAACATGTAGCTAGAGAGAATACACCTTATAATGAAAAACAATGAAAAAATCCTAGCCATTTTTGTGTAAATGTACGTCATCAACCCAGTAAATCTTTTCAATTTTGTTAAAATAAAATGGTGGGCCATAGAGCAGAAATCAGTCAATAGAAATGAACAGGTAGTTGCTAGTACTAGGTTTTCTTCTTGTCAGAGAGAAGGGAATGCCTGACCAAGATAATATTTTTTTTTATTTAATTTTATATTGGTAAGAAGAACAATCCTGCATACTAGATGGAATAGCAAGGTCAATATATATAAAACAAAAAATGGTGATTGAAACAGACCTGAGAGAGCAACAAGGTCAACAAGGTTAAGGCCTTGGCGTTTAAACTTGGTAAGAATGGTGTTAAATGTGTTGTTAGGAGCAGGAATGTCGTTGTTAGATCCCTGTATACTTGCTCCTCTGGAATCCCTTCTTCCTAGGGGAACTTCCCAGCTCGGTCCGCCAGCCTGCAGTGTTATTACATACGTTAGTAATTTTAGTACAATTTTGTCTAGTCTTCTGCCTTCTATGATTCATCATGTATAACTGCATTCTACTTTAGTATTATGTAAATTGATGCTTACAATGACAGTTGAATCCCTAGCAACTATTGTAAGGATATCAGCACAAGAGACTGTATGGGGACATGCTTTCTCTACTGCAGCCTTGATCTCGTCAATGACCTCAAATCCTCGAACAGAGTTCTTATTAGGCTTTGATCCCTTCTCCGAGACTATGCCTTCACCGTCGTCTAGCAGCAATGAGGCATCACATCCCTGCAAAATTATACAAAAAAAAATAAGATAACTTATTATTAGTATAGGTTTGGATTAAAAACTGATATAAAGTTCAATGAGATAAATAATAAGTTATATACTTCGTATTTTTAGCAAATACATACCTTAACGAAGCAATCGTGGAAATGAAGCCTAAGCAAGGAAGCAGCCATTCTGCGATCCCTGGCAACCGCCTGAGCAACAATGGACTTGACTATCTGTTGCAGTTGAGGGCATGAGTGATCATAGAACTGAGGGCAGAGATACCCCATTTGTGGTTCAAAAGAGAAGCATGAAGGGGCAAATGCTAGGAGAACAACAAAAACAAAGTAACCCATGGACTTGACCATGTTTGTTTTAGTGTTTAGAGGTACACCAGTGTTTTCAGCACTAATAATAAGCTGGATTACTGTTATTGCTTAACTGTTGTGGACTTGTGGTATGATAAGATAGGTTTGTTAAGTATTTATAGAAGAAAACTATTGTGAAGTCAAAGAAAAAGATGGAGGATAACAGAAGAGGTGGAGTTGGTCAACAAGATAGAATTCCTACTAAGGTTCTAACTGCTCAAATTATTGGCCCTCCAACTCCCTAAGATGTAAGTGTCAAGCAATAAGTTACTATTGTACCAAGTCATTGCTAGCCCAAAAGATAACAGAAAAAAAGCAATTTTTTTGACTTTGTGCTATTGTGATGGTTTTATCTACTCCTTATTGTTGTACATAATCCCTGCAGCTTGTTTACCAAAGGTTTTCTGATGAATTTTTTATACTTCCTCCGTTAATGGTTAATTGCAACAAAGGAATATTTTATATCTCACAAATAATACCCCTTTGTTGCAATTAACCATTAACGGAGGAAGTAACACAATTTTGTTTATTCTAATTGTACGTCGGTTAACATTCGCATACTGTGTATTTCCAACAATCATAAAATAAACGATAATTAGTTAACAGCTTCTTAGAGCATCTTCAAATGAGTTCAAATAGGGGATCAAGAGTATAAGAAATGAAAATAAGGTTAAATGAAGGCTTCCAATGGATGAGTTACTAAAATGTCTACAAATGAAAACAGTTGTCAGATTATACTCTCTTAAAACTTCATATCACAGTTTGAAGTATAAGTCTTTAAACAAAATAGAATTATAAGTCTCACCATTGTCCTTAGAAGTGGAAAAAATAGTTATGAAAGGTTTTCACATCTATAGTGACCTTAACTTATCTAAGCTTATCAATTTAAAACTTATTTTATCTAAACTTTCTGTTTTTAATTTAACTTGTATAAACTTAATTCTCCCAAATAAGTGAGAATAGGGCATGACCAAAAAAATGGCATTTTTCTCAAAAAAATTATGAAAATATAAAATGGTGTCTATCTTCTTAGTAAAATATGGTAGGTTAGGAGTTGCATCAATATTGATTATTTGGGTTTGCCTTGCTAGACTGGTTAATGCACAAGTAATTTTAGGGTCCTAAAAGTTATTTTAAGCATAAAAAAACCACCTATTGTTGGTTTAGTTAATTGTTACAGTCAATGTTGAAAAGATAAAAATGAGAACTGGAAATAAAATCTTCTTTGGAATTACATCATTCAACATGGAATAGTTCTTCATAGTATGATGTATACGCGATGTAGATTTTAGACAAATAGACATGAAGATTGTACAAAGTTTAACAACAAATTGCTGAATTGACCTGGTGAACTAATAAAAAATAGTGAGAACAACATTATGATGGGAATGTACATGTGAAATACTCCCTCTATTTCATTATAATTGAAACAAATTTTTTTTTTCATCCATTTCTTAATAATTGTATTTTTGTTTTTTTTTTTTTTTCATTATAAAGACCCACTAATATTTTAAAATTGCTCTATTAGCAACTCCACTTACACTACTTATTTTTTTAATTACTCATTATTATTTCCTCTCATACTAACAATTACTATTATTATTAGTTCTAAGGTGTTATGCTGTGAAAAAGTTTATATTTCTTTGAATTGTTTGCAATTGTCGTTTGACTATATTTTATTAATAAAATTATTTTTTTCCATGAAAAAAAAAACAATTACAATAGTATACAAAGTATGAATATATCCTAATTAACTATACTTTATTCCGTATATTATTAAATTTCTTCTTTGGTCCCCAATTCCACACCCTATCATTTTGTGAAACGCTAAACATCGCCCGCAATTTACCATATAAAGCCCACAAATATGATATGGTTTGACCATTATGCCCTTTTTCTAAAATTGAAATAATCTCGGTGTAAAAAATGTGGAGCCGTACTGGCTCGCCGGGGGAGACCGGAGGGCAGGCCGGAGATGCGGGGGACGCCGGAGGTACGTCGTCGTCGACGGAAAACGAGGTAAGTCACCGTTAAAATTCACGGTTTACCGTCGGAGTGGCTCCGGCGCCTAGGGTGGACGCCCAAACCGTAGCCTGGACGTCCAAGCCAGACGCCAGACGCCAGAACACCCAGAGTGGCGTCCAGCCCAGACGCCCAGACCACCAGACTGGCGTCCTGGGCAGACGCCACTCCACTGGGTGAGGCGGCCCTGCCAGGCGCCAGTCCAGTGGCTGTGGCAGCCCTGGCAGACGCCACCCATATAAATTAATTTTTTTTTTCTTTTTTGATTTTGTTGTTGTTTTTTATTTAATTTTTTTCAAAAAAAAAATCGAAAATGATTTTTTAAAAAAATTCAAAATGGGTTTTTTTTAAATTAAATTTGAAAATTCGAAATAGGTTTTTTTAAAATTAAATTTGAAAATTCGAAATGGTATATTTTTAAATTTAGTTTGAAAATTCGAATTGGGTTTTTATAAAAATTAAGTTTGATTATATATAATTATGCTTTTTTTGTGTTAATTCTGTGTAAATATAGAAATTAAATGTATTATCCGTTAAATGTATTTATTGTAATATATAATTGATGCAGGAATATGGTGGAGACGGAAATGATTACAGTGGGATATTTGGACATGATGGTCCATTCGAAGAAGCTCAACAGGCGATTGATTGGGCAAAACAGGTTGCAATTGCGTACAAGGAAAGGATACCTGCGATCATCATGTCGTACTTGGAAGGGTGGAATGATGTAATCGGAGATGGTAACTGCGGATTCCGGGTCGTGGCTGATGTTTTTCAAATGGGCGAAGACAACTACGGTTTGGTGCGTGAGTTGATGTACAGCGAAATTGCCTCTAACCGAAATGTTTATCGTCATGTGTACCAGGATGACTTGGATGGCGCTCTGCGGCGTATCCGGTGGGGAGGTGGACCTTGCGGCGAAAATCATTATTTTGACGCGCCCCTAGATCTGTTTGCCGTTGCAAACATTTACAAATGCGCAGTCATGCATTTCGGCCTGGGAGTGCATAGTCAAGCTTATTATCCTTGTACCACGGTTCTCCCTTGGCGGTCGCGTGAGACTGTCACCACACCGGTCAGAGAGCTAGCTATTGCGTTTCTTGGGTCGTCATACAAACATTTCATCCGACTAGACATGTCAACCGATTTTCCAGTGCCACCGATTATACCTCGGTGGTACAACATTCGCACAGCGAGCGTAGAGGGTTGGGATGCGCTATATAGTGACCGGATCCACGAATGGAACACCCTAGCTGCATTTTAGTTTTTCATGTTTACATTCTTTATTTATAATCTTATTTGTACGTTGCTCTTTTAATGAGAACATTAATATTTTATATTGTATTGCTTACTGCATTCTATATGTTGCATGGGTAAGTTGCGCGGATCCACGAACGGTTATATCAAAATTTAAAAACAGCACTGATAATATGTTTAAGTTGGAAGCTAAAAGAACAATCTAAAATGTTACAATTTTACAACATAATGTTCAACATAATGCTCTATAAATAAAATACAATAACCATCAGTAATCCCTCCTCGACGACGACTCCCACTGCGCAAGGGTGTGTTCCAGACTATCAACAACAGCTCTCCCTGTTGCACTCATGCTGTCCTTCTCAAGAGAGAGTTTCTGTACGTCCTGCATTACCTTTCCCATCCACTGCATACAACAAAAAACAGAAGATGAAATACAATACAACATATAAAACTTAAATAAAAGACAACGATAAATATAATAAAAGACATACCGCTTCCGTGGCAGTAGGCGGTGGCACATAATCATCATCGCTGTGGTCGAGATCTGCGATCAACCTCGGGTGCGAATACCGGTTGAACCATTCCATGTAGTAATGGTCACACATGGGAGTAACCCCAGAGGGCGGCCGCTGCAACTCCGCAGTCCATAAGCGGGCCACCATCGGAAACTGGTCCCACGTCCCGGTCATGATATCCGGCCATTGCACGACGTAGTCCCTCGACGATGCAGGTCGGACCGCCTTCATCGGGCATGCCGGGGGAGGAGGGACAACTTGGACAAATCCAAGCTTGCGAAGACAACGCTGGGGCATGTACGCCTCGACGATCTCACGATACTGAATGAGTCCCGTGTACAGGGTCCTGGGTACCCTAACACTAGGGTTCGGGCCGAAAGGCATCCAGTTCACCTGTACAATAACAACATATAAAATTTAATAACATGAATATAATATGTGCAAATAATAAAATGTAAACTCTATAAATAAACGTTACCTCTAAGGGGGACAGCCTGTCCAGCAATAACCGTATCGATCGGAGGCGGTCAACGGACTTCTTCTCCGAGCGCGGACTCCACGCACAAGCACGCGGCATCCCCTCATCAATAAGAACTGGGTCACGATGTGGTCGCAATGCAGGAAAGTACTCGTATATCCAGGTCTGCAATAGAGTCAGACACCCAGTGATACCTGCCGCGTCAGCCCGACTTGCAAATCCTAGTTGGCGATACAAATACGCCAACGTAGCCGATCCCCAGGAAAACTGGCCTACACTGTCGGGGTCACACGCCTCTACTATGTCGCGTGGCCTGAGCTTGTTTCCGCCGCTCTTATCCAGAAACAAGGTACATCCGAGGAGTAGAAAAACATAAGCACTCAGCTGTGCGTCGGGCGTCCTACGTGCACTGGGGTACAAACACCGCTGCAACACGGATGCGATCTTCACACCTCCGTGTTCCCAAACACCTAGCGCCTCAGTGTACAGTGCAGCCCTGTCCACCGTCAACAACTCCGCCAGCGAATCAGCCTGATCCGCATCAGCCACAGCACAAAGTCGTTTACCCTCAACACGAATCCCCAGAATGGCCTCGACGTCATGTAACATGATCGTCATCTCACCGAACGGAAGGTGGAAAGAGTTTGTATCCGGCTGCCATCGCTCAATGAAAGCCGTGATCAGCGTACTGTCAATCTTATCGTGCATGGTGGCAGGAACGTGATTCACTCCAGTGCCCTCTAGTCGCTCGAACATCTCGCTCTCCGCCGGCCAGGCCTCAGCCCATGTACGCAAAAAGCTACAAGTCTTTTCCCAGGTATGACATTTCAACAACCCCGTAACTGAAGGCCTCTCCTGGTCCTCCCAAATACGGGCAGCTATGTGTCCTAGAAAGCTAGGAATCACACTCCCGTCAACAGGCCCACCGGGCACCTCACTCCTAACAGCCCAAGAATCATTACCGGCCCTCGACCGTTTCCTGCTTGCCCCAGATACAGTGGACGCAGATGATGTGCCAGATCTACTAACAAACCTACCACCCCTACCCTTACGCACCTCCACCATATGCGTCTCGTACATGTCATCAACCCTCTGACTGAATGGACCGTAATCATCATACGGTCCACTACCATCGTCCACATCCTCATCCTCATCTGCGCCCTCCTCCTGCTCCTCCTCCTGGTCACCCTCCTCAGCATCATCATCGTCAACGTCATCCTCATCCCGACGATGGATCCGTTCTCTACGAGCTGAGGCCAAAATACCACGGGATCTGACATGTCTATGCCCCGACCTCTCCACTGAATAACTTCTACTAAGAAGCTCTATATTCTTCCCCGCACCATGACGACCCAGTGAATTCTACACAAAATTTTAAAATATATAAACATACAAAAATTTATACGATAAATAATCATCATCGCAAATCAAATAAACTAAAAACATACAAATAATTGTAAACAAAATATAAACGTAGAAAAAATACAACGAAATTGAAAAAATTTATAAAAATAAACAACAAAATATAAAAACAATTCAAAAATATATTACACAAAAAAAAAAAAAAAATTAAAAACAATTTTTTAAAAAAATATAAAAAAAGGGGGGGGGGCGCCCTGGCTGGACGCCCAGCCAGCGGTGGTGGCGCCAGCTGCAGACGCCGCCACCAGTTGGCTGGCGCCTGGGCTGGACGCCACACCACGGCTGCGGCGCCTTGAATAAACGCCACGACCGTGGCTGTGGCGTCCAGCCCAGGCGCCAGCCAACTGGTGGCAGTGTCTTCATCTGGCGCCACCACCGCTGGCTGGGCGTCCAGCCAGGGCGCCCCACCGCCGTCACGGCGGTTTTTCCCTTTTTTTTTTTAACAAAATGTACCTTTCCTCCTTGGGACATCCTTCCCTCCGCCGCCGCCGCCAATTCCTTGCCTTGCCGCCTCGACATTGTCGTTATTTGAAATTTTTTTTTTAGAGAGGTTGAAAGAAGATGAGCAATGAGAGTGTGAGTGTTTTTTTTTAAGGTTAAGGGCAATTTTGGCAAACCAAGTGAATTTTGTGGGCTTTATGTAGTAATTTGTGGGCGATGTTTAACAAATCCCATCATTTTCCTGAAATTTTGTATCCTGACTACCATGTACCATTGCAATTTATTAAACGGACGGAGTAAAAGTAAATATCTAAGGCCCATAATCTATTACTCCATCAATAACCAACAATTAAGATAGGTAAAAGCAGGTATGGTAAATGTCTCCATAATAATTAACTTTATCTTTATAAAGCAAAGTGATGCAAGGCAATGGTGAAGTTTGAAGGGAGTAGTTAGTTACTTAGATTTAATGCCAAAAGCCAATTCATTAGTAGGAGACTTGTAGACTGAGCTGGCCACCGGCCACCGCCCCGTGTGGTGTACATTCAACGGTGTTAACACCTCTAGACCCCATTTCCCCTTACAAAGAAAATATTTAAAACAAAAAAAAAATAAAAAATTATCACAAGCAAAAGAATTGGTCAAACTCATTTATCGTTCGAAATTTTAAGCGTTTCTTGTAGCATGATTGATGCTATATTTAATTGTGTTAACTACTCGTGTTGCTGTACAATTGAAATGAAAGGAATAGATAGTCTGCTGATTAATTGGACATAAAGTGAAACATGATATGAAATGATTTGAACTGCTTTATTATATGCAACAAGTACATGATCATTTACGTGTCTAAAAATCACGACAAATTATACTATGCTCATAACTTAATAAATAATACGATATCATGATCAAAGTTTGTATGTTTTGACCGGTAAGATAAACTATGCCTATTATTTTAGAGCAATTTAGTATGTACCTTAAAAAGTTTACAACAATGATGCTTCGCGATAGGAAAAAAAAAATTATTTGCATGTGATAAACAGATGATGATTGAACATTTTTCAACGCTTGATCGATTGAAAAGGTTTGTCGATATATAATTTCACAATTAATAATTACAGACGGAAAGTAGATGGAATATTAGGTTAATCTTTTTTTTTTTCCCAATAATTGATTAAAGGGCAAAACACAATCAAGGTCAGCAGACTGCAGACCTGCTCCTAGATAACATTCAGCAGCTCATAGATAAGGTCTAATAAAATGAGGCACCTTTGTTTATCAACGAATGCCAAATTATATGCATCAATGATCAATGAAGAAGGTATATAAACAAACAAATAAAACAAGAGCAGATAGCAGAATTACAAGTAAAATAAGGCTTCACATCTATAGTCACCAGTGTTAACTTCCATCTTGAAACTCATTCATATTGTCTGATAACCTAGGGCTTAAATTTTTGGATGCGAGAACTTCATCCGAAAATAGGACATTATAAGCAAATCTTCAGGATACATCAATAAATTCTAGATTATTTGCCAGTCTCCCTTTCGGTTTGAATCCTATCTTTACCATGTCTTAAGCTTTGTTTTTCATCTTAATCAAAAACAAGTCTTCGAAAAGAACTTGAAGGGAAGAGAGAAAAGTACATCACCAAAAAAATATAAACAAATCAAGTAATTTCATGTGGTTTGTTCCTATAACTATATGAAGAAGTTGTTAGAAGTCAGTAGCCCAGTGATAAACACTACATGTGACTAAATAGATGCTGTTTACTGTAATTCACTCTATGAACCAAGGATCGTAAAACATAGCACCCTTAACCATAAAGTAAGCTAAACAGATCAAAGAAAACTTTTGCCAACGCAGTAGAAAGTCAATTTTCAGCATTTAAGCAGCAGTTGCATGCAGTAATCGTCGTTATCAATGGCTCGTGACTGAAATTCAAATGTGCTAAGCTGACACTGAAACCTGCAAGGTAATTGTCCTTTAAAATTCTTTTTCTTTTCCTTTTTTTAAACCCAAAGGAGTTTTTTCTGGGGGGGGGGGGGGTGGGGGGTGGGGGGTGAGAGAAGAAGGTTGTCTGTGTAGCTCGTACCTCAACAAAACAGATCCTTGTCGTCATGTTTGCTTTGGACTCGAGAGTATGTACATTTAAATGGAACCATATCTGACCTCAGTCCTTCCAGTTCCTTGAGCAGCAGGGATGAAGGGATTGTTACTCTCTTCTGCTCTTTGGTAACCCTGACCTCCTCCAGACACCTATCATCACAAATAAACAAATAGAAATCACATTGACAAAAATATGTCTCAGTCAACGTCTATAATAGAAAAATAGAAATCAATATTATTATGTACTGTATATGCAAAGCAGACATAACTCTGGCATAAGGATCATTGGCATGTCCAATTTTGCAATCAAATAGCCATTTTGAATTAATTTCTCATCATGCTACAATAAGATAGACAACAGTGCGGCACTAAACACCTTAAACCAAGCAAATTTCATAAAACTTGAAAGACAAAGCCAACTCTGATCCTAGGACATACACCTATACTTGACACTGCAACAGGTGACCACACTGCTCACGGTACCCACCTAAATTCAGGAAGTAATGGTGGGCCAGCATCCATAACATCTTAGTCCCACCCATCCTCTGTCTACTATAATTAAAGAAAGAAATAGGTAGTATGGATGCTCAGAACTTACAGTTTGTAAGAATGCAGATAAATAGGTCATCCCTGGTAATGCATCAAGCCCATGCTGCAAGAATTATTCATAATTAGGATGGTGCAGACTTAACGCAATATGAGAGGTTGAATACTCAAAGTTCGGCTTACAGGACACACCACACAAGATCATACCTGGTTTTGTGCCCGTAATTTATAAATAAATCCACCACAGCAGAACAGGGTAAGTGAAACAAAGAATCTGCTCAAGAAAGCCCAGAAGGAACAAATGTCAAATAGAGAGGAAAACGTGGAAAAACCAAAAAGGAGGTATAAATTTATGCATGTGACAGGATAGAAACCTCAAAATCTTGCACAATATTTTCTAAATCCTTGGATAATATGTCCTGGAATTTTAATTAGCTCAGGCCGCATAATTTTCAACGGATAGGAGAAAAACACTTTTGCACATGACGTAATGCTTGTACATTATAATATCATGCTAACATGATTAAACATTGCACAGAGCTGATAATGCATATGCTATGTGATTTCTGATATATCTTCTATTAAGATGAGGAAGGGATGCTGACCTAGCAGTCAATCATAACACAAATTTGCTAAGTACTTACAGTATCTTAACTTCTTAAGACAATAACCATCAAAATGAAAAAGCTTGCTAAAATAGAAACATAAATTGCATATTTGCATACATGCATGATAAGATTCCAAATATAGCCCATCCTTTCGTTGTCGCTTTCCCATCATCTTGTTTGTGATCTGCGAAATTTCAAATTTGAACTAAGTTTTTCATGTCAAAGGAACTATAGATTGTTCCTTCAATTTTAGTAACACAATTGAACAGATAATCTTACCGCACATTTTTGTAAGTGTGAACTTGACTGGATCATAATTCTCCACAGGAATAGTGATTTCCACTTCGTAAGGAGTAGTGTGTACCTTTTTACCTGTAGTAATTTAAAAATTAAGACACTACTTTCCCTCAAATCCTCAATACATACAATGTATAAACTGCAGCCATACATGTCCAATCTACAGTCAAAACAGTTGGTGACAAAGTTGTTGGGGGAGTTCCAGAAGCACCAGAGCCAGATAGATGAACTTCTAGGCCATTCTGCGGGAGTACCTGATGATATGAGAGAATACACTACATCAGCAATCAATATTCTTGAATTTGTTTCTTTGACCATTGGGGAAGCTCTTGTTGATTGGTAGCAGTGTCGCACAAGTATCAGCATAACAAGGGGGACAAAATCACCTTCACAGTTGGTTTTTGCACCAAATTTGAGAGGGATGCAACTGCAGTCATATGAAGGGTAACACGAGTCTGTTCAGTACTAAAGCTGCAAGACAGACAAATCCACAGTATCAGTCTCGTGCAGTAGTGGAAAGAGAGCCTCAGGCAACCCAAAATCATTAATCTGGGAAGAGCCTAAAGCATTACAACTAAAATATGCATCATATTTCTCATCAGAGATCTTACTGAAATTCATTGTGAGACTTCTCAAAACCAGGTTGGGTCATGCCATTGTAGACCTGACATTCCAGAGTATTCATCAATCAGATCAGTAAATCAGTTATGGGAAAGGGTATTTGAATTTGCAAAAATATAACAAGTTTCTTACAATTTCCCATGACCGTGGATGAAACCCAATAGTGAATCCTTCAAAAACCCGTGGACCACGTTTCTCACAAGGAATAGCAAGTTCCACAATAACTCTTGCAAATTGCAACCAATAAACATATAATCAGAAAAGTTCATCTCTCCAGCAAAAGTCAGAATAGAATTAGCAAGCTATCACAATAACATAAACCACAATCAGGTGTCTCAACCATCAATTTTATTCCTCTATGACTCTAGAAATGGTAACCAATTTCTAGCATTAGGTATGAAAGCGCATTAAGCATAGATTGGATTTTAAGATATGGTACCAACAATGAAAGAAATGCAGAGTAAAGTAGTTGAATAACTTCTTGAGTTGACGAGAATATGATTGGTGGACAACCAGAAAACAAATAAAGAAATTTATTATACTTACTGCAAGAATTTGACAATTTATTAAGAATGTCAGAACAAACTGATAAAAGGAATAAAAATTGAGAATATATCAGAGAAAATCAATATAGTATCCACTATCCAGTCCCCCCCCCCCCCCATCTTCCAATTAATTTTCAATTGATTAACATGAATGTGAGATACAATACAGCTGATGTATTTTCAAATTATCAGCAGTTCAGCACTCCAAGTCTTCAAGATGAAAGCTTAAATGGAAGACAAAACAGAGAAAAAAAAAAAGAAGAAGCAATATGATATACGTAGACAACTACACACTGTCTCAGCATGTAGATTATACAAGTATTGAAGAATTGTATATTTGTACTTAATTCCTATAGTTTGTTTACACTATCGTTTTTTGAGAAAGTTATAATTTTTATTCAGCAATTGTCATTCAAATTTAACTAAGTTCTAAGAAACAGAATTGCGGACGACAATTTGAATCAACCTTGCCTTTAGTTTGTAATTGACCGGACTATCAATCACTCCTTTAGTCCTTACACATTTGTAACATTTTCCTTGGAATTTTACTAAGTATATCATATCACAAGGAATTATATTGTTGTTTGTAATCACATATGGCCATAAATCACATATACTACCTCCGCTTCGGGTTACTCGCAACAAAGGACAACTTTGCGGAGGCCGAGGAAAAAGATCTTAAGTGTAGTTATTGAAAAATAAGGGCATTTACTTAACTATTAATCCAACCCCAAAAAAAAAAGAAAAAAACAAATTTAACAATAATTAAAATAATTAACCCACCACCAATGCTGCCACCACCCGCCACCAGCACTGCCACCACCCCCCCACCACCACCAAGTCACCAACAGCACCGAAACCACTCACGACCACCACCACCACCGACACCACTAACACCACCACCACCAACCCAGTAAACCCACGACCACTACCACCGAAACAACTAACACCAGCCACCACCACCGAAACCACTAACACCACCGCCACCACCAACCCAGCGAACCCATGAAAACCACAACCACGACCACCACCACTAACCCACGAAAACCACGACCACCAACATTACCACCAATCCCACGAAAACCCACAAATCTGGAAATTAAAACCCACAAACCACAAAAACCCTTGAACCCACCACCAACACCAACCCAGAGAAACCACTCACGACCACCACCAACCCACAAAACCACATACCCTTGAACCCACAAAACCACGAACCCTTGAACCCACCAACCCATTGAAACCATTCACGACCACCACAAGCAGCCAACGAAACCACCGATCTCGCGAAACCACCAAGCCATCGCACCCACGCACTAACCCAAGGAACCCACGAAACCCTCTGGAAAAACCTTGAAAATTGAGTTGGAGGAGGAGAGAAAAATAATGGGAATGAGGAAGAAGATGAAGGAAGAGAGTGAAAAATAATGGGGATGAGGAAGAAGATGAAGGTGGTTAAAGGAAGAAAATCTTACTTTAGATGGAAGAGGATTGATTTTAGTGGAGATAGTTAAGTTAATTAATGTTATTTTAAGTTAATAAGATAAAATCAGTTTTTTTAAATAGGGTGTTTAAAACAAAAGTAAGGGTAATTTTGTAAAATTATACAAAAAATCTTACTAAAAAAGGAAAGAAAATAAGTTGTTGCGAGTAATGTGAAGTGACCGTTTTAGGAAACTGTTGCGAGTAATCTGAAGCGGAGGTAGTATATATTACCCCATGATGGCCTGGTTTCCTTGAAAGGAGGCATATACATAACAGTAGTAAAATTGACTAATTATAAGCAAAGTGGATGGATTTAACCACTTAAATGGCCTCCAAAGGTGTCCTTGGGAAGCACTCCAACGTGTTTCCTTTTCACTGTCAAAAATTGAAGGCTATAATTCACGCTTTTGGACCAATTTTGGAGGTTTTGGGACCCGACGTTGAAAATTTTCGAGAAGGTAGGGGATACTTATTGAGGTCATATAATGTCGTAAACACTTAAAGTGATATTTTTAAGACAAAAAGGATGTTCTGACCACCCAAATGGCCTTCTAGGGTGTTGTGGAGTTCAGAGGAAACACCCTAACTTGTTTCTATCCAGGTTCGGAAGAGTGCAAAAAAAATCCAAAAGTGAAGGCTATAATTCACGTTTTTGGACCAATTTCACGGGTTTTCGGGAAACACCCTAAATTGTAATTCAAATTTAACTAAGCTCTAAAAAACATAATTACAAAAGACAATTTGAATCAACCTTGCCCTTAGTTTGTAATTGACTGGACTCTCAATCACTCCTTAGTCCTTACACATTTGTAACATTTTCCTTAGAATTATACAAGTATATCATATCTCAAGGAAATTAAATTGTTGTTCGTAATCATATATGGCAATTAATCACATATATATTACCCCATGAAGGCCTTGATTCCTTTTAAGGAGGCATATACATATTAGTAGTTAAATTGACCGTTAATAAGCAAAGTGGATGGATTTAACCACCTAAATGGCCTCCAGAGTTGTCATAGGGACCTTGCGAAGCACTCCAACTAGTTTCCCTTTCAGGTCCAAAAAAGTCAAAATCTGTCAAAAATTAAAGGCTATAATCCACGCTTTTGGACCAATTTTGGAGGTTTTGGAACTCGATGTTGAAAATTGTAGAGAAGGTAGGGGATACATATTGAGGTCATATAATGTCTCGTAAAAACATAAATGACCACTAATCAGCCACACAAAGGCCCTTATGGTGACCTTGAGTTAATTAAAAGAAATTTGTACGTAAACACTTAAAGTGATATTTTATGGCAAAAAGGATATTCTAACTACCCAAATGGCCTTCTATGGTGTTGTGGAGTTCATAGGAAACACCCTAACTTGTTTCTATCAAGGTTCGGAAAAGTGCAAGAAAAATCCAAAAGTCAAAGCTATAACTCACGTTTTTTTTTTTACCAATTTCACTGGTTTTTTAGGAAACACCCTAACCTGTCATACAAATTTAACTAACTTTTAAGAATCAGATCTGCACATGACAATTTGAATCAACCTTGCCCTTAGTTTGTAATTGACCGGACGATCAATCACTCCTTAGTCCTGACACATTTGTAACATTTTCCTTAGAACTATACAAGTATATCATACCACAAGGAAATTTAATTGTTGTTTGTAATCAAATATGGCCATTAATAACATATATATATATTACCCCGTGATGGCCTTGTTTCCTTCAAAGGAGGCATATACATTATAGTAGTTGAATTGACCGTTTATAAGCAAAGTAGATGGATTTAACCACCTAAATGGCCTCCAGAGGTGTAATAGGGACCTTGGGAAGCACTCCAACTAGTTTCCCTTTCAGGTCCGAAAAAGTCAAAAATTGTCAAAAATTAAAGGCTATAATCCACGCTTTTGGACCAATTTTGGAGGTTTTGGGACCCGATGTTGAAAATTTTCGAGAAGGTAGGGATACATATTGAGGTCATTTAATGTCTTTTCGGAATTATAAATGACCACTAATCAGTCACACAAAGACCCTTATGGAGACCTTGATTTAATTAAAGAATATGTGTACGTAAACACTTAAAGTGATATTTTTAAGGCAAAAAGGATGTTCTAACCACCCAATTGGCCTTCTAGGGTGTTATGGAGTTCGTAGGAAACACCCTAGCTTGTTTCTATCCAGGTTCTGAAAAGTGAAAAAAAATCCAAAAGTGAAGGCTATAACTCACATTTTTTTTTAACCAATTTCACGGGTTTTCTAGGAAACACCCTAACTTGTCATTCAAATTTAACTAAGTTTTAAGAATAAGATTTGCAGATGACAATTTGAATCAACCTTGCCCTTAGTTTGTAATTGACCAGATGATCAATCGCTCCTTAGTCCTTACACATTTGTAACATTTTCCTTAGAATTATACAAGTATATCATACCACAAGGAAATTTAATTGTTGTTTGTAATCAAATATGGCCATTAATCACATATATATATTACCCCGTGATGGCCTTGTTTCCTTCAAAGGAGGCATATACATTACAGTAGTTCAATTGACTGTTTATAAGCAAAGTGGATGGATTTAACCACCTAAATGGCCTTCAGAGTTGTCATAGGGTCCTTGAAAAGCACTCAACCTTGTTTCCCTTTCACGTCCGAAAAAGTAAAAAATTGTAAAAAATGAAAGGCTATATAATCCACGCTTTTAGACCAAATTTAGAGGATTTTGGACCCGATTTTGAAAATTGTCGAGAAGGTAGGGGATACATATTGAGGTCATATAATGTCTTTCGGAATTATAAATGACCACTAATCAGTCACACAAAGGCCCTTATAGTGCCCTTGGGTTAATTAAAGAAGATTTATACGTAAACACTTAAAGTGATATTTTTAAGGCAAAAAGGATGTTCTAACCACCCAAATGGCCTTCTAGGGTGTTGTGGAGTTCGTAGGAAACACCCTAGCTTGTTTCTATCCAGGTTTGGAAAAGTGAAAAAAAATCCAAAAGTGAAGACTATAACTTACTTTTTTTTTTTTCCTGACCAATTTCCAGGTTTTTCAGGAAACACTCTAACTTGTAATTCAAATTTAACTAAGTTTTAAGAATAAGATCTCCAGATGACAATTTGAATCAACCTAACCCTTAGTTCGTAATTGACCGGACGATCAATCACTCCTTAGTCCTTACACATTTGTAACATTTTCCTTAGAATTATACAAGTATATCATACCACAAGGATATTTAATTGTTGTATGTAATCAAATATGGCCATTAATCACATATATATATTACCCCGTGATGGCCTTGTTTCCTTAAAATGAGGCATATACAATACAGTAATTAAATTGACCATTTATAAACAAAGTGGATCGATTTAACCACCTAAATGGCCTTCAGAAGTGTCATAGAGTCCTTTAAAAGCACTCCAACTTGTTTCCCTTTCAGGTCCGAAAAAGTCAAAAAATGTCAAAAATGAAAGGCTATAATCTACGCTTTTGGACCAATTTTGAAGGTTTTTGGACCTGATGTTGAAAATTGTCGAGAAGATAGGGGATACATATTGAGGTCATATAATGTCTTTTGGAATACATATTAAGGTCATATAATGTCTTTTGAAATCATAAATGACCACTAATCAGCCACACAAAGGCCCTTATGGTGACCTTGAGTTAATTAAAAGAAATTTGTACGTAAACACTTAAAGTGATATTTTATGGCAAAAAGGATATTCTAACTACCCAAATGGCCTTCTATGGTGTTGTGGAGTTCATAGGAAACACCCTAACTTGTTTCTATCAAGGTTCGGAAAAGTGCAAAAAAAATCCAAAAGTGAAAGCTATAACTCACGCTTTTTTTTACCAATTTCACAGGTTTTTTAGGAAACACCCTAACTTGTCATTCAAATTTAACTAAGTTCTAAGAATCAGATCTGCAGATGACAATTTGAATCAACCTTGCCCTTAGTTTGTAATTCACCGGACGATCAATCACTCCTTAGTCCTTACACATTTGTAACATTTTCCTTAAAATTATACAAGTATATCATACCACAAGGAAATTTAATTGTTATTTGTAATCAAATATGGCCATTAATCACATATATATATTACCCCGTGATGGCCTTGTTTCCTTCAAAGGAGGCATGTGCATTACAGTAGTTAAATTGACTGTTTATAAGCAAAGTGGATGGATTTAACCACCTAAATGGCCTCCAAAAGTGTCATAGGGTCCTTGGGAAGCACTCCAACATGTTTCCCTTTTAGGTACAAAAAAGTCAAAAATTGTTAAAAATTAAAGGCTATATATCCACGCTATAGGACCAATATTAAAGGTTTTAGGATCCGATGTTGAAAATTTGTCGAGAAGTTAGGGGATACATATTACGGTCATATAATGTCTTTTGGAATCACAAATGACCACTAATCAGCCACACAAAGGCCCTTATGGTGACCTTGAATTAATTAAAGGAGATGTGTACGTAAACACTTAAAGTGATATTTTAAAGCAAAAAGGATGTTCTAACCACCCAAATGGCCTTCTAGGGTGTTGTGGAGTTCATAGGAAACACCCTAGCTTTTTTCTATCAATGTTCAGAAAGTGAAAAAAAAAATATATTTAATTGAAGGCTATAATTCACGTTTTTAGACCAATTTCAAAGTTTTTTCAGGAAACATTCTAAATTGTCATTCAAATTTAACTAAGTTCTAAGAAACAGAATTGCAGACGACAATTTGAATCAACCTTGCCCATAGTTTGTAATTGACCGGACTATCAATCACTCCTCGGTCCTTACACATTTGTTACATTTTGCTTAGAATTATACAAGTATATCAAACCATAGAAAATTAAATTGTTGTTTGTAATCATATATGGCCATTAATCACATATATATTACCCCGTAATGGCCTTGATTCCTTGAAAGAAGGCATATACATTGTAGTAGTCACATTGACCGTTTATAAGCAAAGTGGATGGATCTAACCACCTAAATAGCCTCTGAAGGTGTCATAGGGTCCTTCGGAAGCACTCCAACTTGTTTCCCTTTCAGATCCGAAAAAGTCATAAATTATCAAAATTTGAAGGCTATAATCCTCTCTTTTGGACCAATTTTGGAGGTTTAGGGACTCGATGTTAAAAATTGTCGAGAAGGTAGGGGATAAATATTGAGGTCATATAATGTCTTTTGGAATCATAAATGACCTTTAATCAGTCACACAAAGGCCCTTAGGTTAACCTTGAGTTAATTAAAGGAGATTTGTACGTAAACAATTAAAATGATATTTTAAGGCAAAAAGGATTTTTTAACCACCCAAATGGCCTTTTAGGATGTTGTGGAGTTCATAGGAAACACCCTAACTTGTTTCTATCCAGGTTCGGAAAAGTGAAAAAAAAAATATCAAAAACATAAGGCATTCACGTTTTTGGACCAATTTCACAAGTTTTTGAGGAAACACCCTAAATTGTCATTCAAATTTATCTAATTTCTAAGAAATAGAATTGCAGACGACAATTCGAATCAACCTTGCAATTAGTTTGTAATTGACCGGACTGCGAATCACTCCTTAGTCCTCTACACATTTGTAACATTTTTCTTGTAATTATACAAATATATTATACCACAAGGAAAGTAAATTGTTGTTTATAATAATATATGGCCTTTAATCACATATATATTACCCCGATTTGGCCTTGTATCCTTCAAAAGAGGCATAAATATTACAGTAGTTAAATTGACCGTTTATAAGCAAAGTAGATGGATTTAACCACCTAAATGGCCTCAAAAAGGTGTCATAGGGATCTTGGGAAGCACTCCAACTTGTTTCCCTTTCAGGTCCGAAAAATTCAAAAGTTGTCAAAAATTAAAGGTTATAATCCACACTTTTGGACTAATTTTGGAGGTTTTGGGACCCGATGTTGAAAATTGTCGAGAAGGTAGGGGATACATATTGAGGTCATATAACGTCTTTTGTAATCATAAATGACCACTAATCGGTCACACAAAGGCCCTTATGGTGACTTTGAGTTAATTAAAGGAGATGTGTACGCAAACGGTTAAAGTGATATTTTTAAGGCAAAATGGATGTTATAACCACCCAAATGGCCTTCTAGGGTGTTGAGGAGTTCATAGGAAACACCTTAGCTTGTTTCTATTCTAGTTCGAAAAAGTGAAAAAAAAAATCCAAAAGTAAAGGCTATAATTCACGTTTTTGGACCAATATCAAAGGTTTTTAAGAAACACCCTAAATTGTCATTCAAATTTAAATAAGTTCTAAGAAACAGAATTATAGACGACAATTTGAATCAACTTTGCAATTAGTTTGTAATTAACCGGACTATCAATTACTCCTTGGTTTTTACACATTTCTAACATTTTCCTTAGAATTATACTAAGTATATCATATCCCAAGGAAATTTAATTGTTGTTTGTAATAAAATATGGCCATTAATCAAATATATATATTACCCCGTGATGTCCTTGTTTCCTTTAAAGGAGGCATATACATTACAGTAGTTAAATTGACTGTTTATAAGCAAAGTGGATGGATTTAACCACCTAAACGGCCTCTAGAGGTGTCATAGGGTCCTTCAAAAGCACTCCAACTTGTTTCCCTTTCAGGTCCGAAAAAGTCAAAAATTGTCAAAAATTAAAGGCTATAATCCATGCTTTTGGTCTAATTTTGGAGGTTTTGGAACCCGATATCGAAAATTGTCGAGAAAGTAGGGGATACATATTGAGGTCATATAACGTCTTTTGTAGTCATAAATGACCACTAATCGGTCACACAAAGGCCCTTATGGTGACTTTGAATTAATTAAAGGAGACGTGTACGTAAACACTTAAAGTGATATTTTTTTAAGGCAAAAAGGATTTTCTAACCACCCAAATGGCCTTCTAGGGTGTTGTGGAGTTCATAGGAAACACCTTAGCTTGTTTGTATCCTAGTTCGAAAAAGTGAAAAAAAAATCCAAAAGTAAAAGCTATAATTCACGTTTTTGGACCAATATCACAGGTTTTTCAGAAACACCCTAAATTGTCATTCAAATTTAAATAAGTTCTAAGAAACAAAATTGCTGATGACAATTTGAATCAAGCTTGCACTTAGTTTGTAATTAACCGGACTATCAATTACTCCTTGGTTTTTACACAATTCTAACACTTACCTTAGAATTATACTAAGTATATCATATCACAAGGAAATTAAATTGTTGTTTGTAATCACATATGGCCATTAATTGCATTTATATTTCACCGTGATGGCCTTGATTCCTTCAAAGAAGGCATATACATAAGAGTAGTTAAATAGACCGTTTAAAAGCAAAGTGCATGGATTTAACCACCTAAATGGCCTCCAGGGGTGTCATAGCATAGGGTCATTGGGAAGCACTCCAACTTGTTTCCCTTTCAGATCCAAAAAATTCAAATATGTTTAAGGCTATAATCCACGCTTTTGGACCAATTTTGGAGATTTTAAGACTCGGTGTTGAAAATTGTCGAAGAGGTGGGGGATACATATTGAGGTTATATAATGTCTTTTGGAATCATAAATGACCACTAATCAATCACACAAAGGCCCTGATGGTGACCTTGAGTTAATTAAAGGTGATGTGTACGTAAACACTTAAAATGATATTTTTAAGGCAAAAAGGATGTTCTAATCACCCAAATGGCCTTCTAGGGTGTTGTGGAGTTCATAGGAAAAACCCTAACTTGTTTATATCAAGATTCGGAAAAGTGCAAAAAGAAATCCAAAAGTGAAGGCTTTAATTCACGTTTTTGGACCAATTTCAAAGGTTTTCAGGAAACACTTCAAATTGTCATTCAAATTTAACTAAGTTCTAAGAAACAGAATTGCAGACGACAATTTGAATCAACCTTGCCTTTAGTTTGTAATTGACCGGAGTGTTAATCACTCCTTAGTCCTTACACATTTGTAACAATTTCCTTAAAATTATACAAGTATATCATAACCCAGGGAAATTAAATTTTTGTTTATAATTGTATATGGCCATTAATCACATATATATTACCCCGTGACGGCCTTGTTTCCTTCGAAGGAGACATATACATTACAGTAGTTAAATTGACCGTTTATAAGAAAAGTGAATAGATTTAACCACCTAAAAGGCCTCCAAGGGTCACATAGGGTCCTTGGAAAGCACTCAAACTTGTTTCCCTTTCAGGTCCGAAAATGTCAATGATTGTCAAAAATTAAAGTTTATAATCCACGCTTTTAGACCAATTTTGGAGGTTTTGGGACCCGATGTTGAAAATTGTCGAGAAGGTAGGGAATACATATTGAAGTCATATTATGTCTTTTGGAATTATAAATGACCTTGAGTTAATTAAAGAAGATGTATACGTAAAAACTTAAAGTGATATTTTTAAGGCAAAAAGGATGTTCTAACCACCTAAATGGCCTTCTACGATGTTGTGGAGTTCATAGGAAACAGCCTAAATTTTTCTATCAAGGCTCGGAAAAGTGAAAAAAAAAAAAAAAAAAGTGAGGGCTATAATTCACGTTTTTGGACCAATTTCACGGGTTTTAGCACCCTAAATTGTCATTCAAATTTAACTAAGTTCGAGGAAGCGGAATAGTTGACGTCAAAACCTTGCCCTTAGTTTGTAATTGATCGGACTCTCAATCACTCCTTCCTTACACATTAGTAACATTTTCCTTAGAATTATACAAGTATATCATATCACAAGGAAATTAAATTGTTTTTTGTAATCATATATGGCCATAAATCAAATATATATTACCCCATGATGGCCTTGAATCCTTGTAAGGAGGCATATACATATTAGTAGTTAAATTGACCGTTAATAATCAAAATGGATGGATTTAACCACCTAAATGGCCTCTAGAAATGTCAAAGGTGTAATAGGGTCCTTGGGAAGCACTCGAACTTGTTCCCCTTTCAGATCCGAAAAAGTAAAAAATTGTCAAAAATAAAAGGCTAATCCACACTTTTGGACCAATTTTGGAGGTTTTGGAACCCGATGTTGAAAATTGTCGAGAAAGTAGAGGATACATATTGAGGTCATATAATGTCTTTTGTAATCATAAATGACCACTAATCAGTCACACAAAGGCCCCTTATGGTGACCTAAAGTTAATTAAAGGAGATGTGTACGTAAACTCTTAACGTGATATTTTTAAGGCAAAAAGGATGTTCTAACCTCCCAAATGGCCTTTTAGGGTGCTGTGGAGTTCATAGGAAACACCAAAGCTTGTTTCTATCTAGTTTCGGAAAAGTGAAAAAAAAAATCCAAAAGTGAAGGTTATAATTCACGTTTTTTCACCAATTTCAAAGGTTTTTCAGGAAACACCCTAAATTGTCATTCAAATTCAACTAAGTTCTAAGAAACAGAATAGCACACGAAATTTTAAATCAACTGTGCCCTTATTTTGTAATTGACTGGACTATCAATCACTCCTTGGTCCTTACACATTTGTAACATGTAAATTATAATTATACAAGTATATCATATCACAAGAAAATTAAATTGTTATTTGTAATAATATATGGACATTAATCACATATATATTACCCCATGATGGCCTTAATTTCTTGTAAGGAGGCATATACATATTAGTAGTTAAATTGACCATTGATAAGCAAAGTGGATGGATGTTACAACCTAAATGGCCTTCAATGGTGTCGTAGGGTCCTTGGGAAGCACTCCAACTTATTTCCCTTTCAAGTCTGAAATAGTCAAAAATTGTCAAATTTTGAAGGCTATAATCCACGCTTTTGGACCAATTTTGGAGGTTATTGGGACCCGATGTTTAAAATTGTCGAAAAGGTGGGGGATACATATTGAGGATTTGAGGTCATATAATGCCTTTTGGAATCATAAATGACCATTAATCAGTCACACAAAGGCCCTTATGGTGACCTTGAGTTAATTAAAGGAGATTTGTACTAAACACTTAAAGTGATATTATAAGGCAAAAAGGATGTTCTAACCACCCAAATGGCCTTCAAGGGTGTTCTGGAGTTCATAGGAAACACCCTAACTTGTCTCTATCCAGGTTCGGAAAAGTGGAGAAAATTTTCCAAAAGTGAAGACTATAATTCACTTTTTTGGAAAAAATTCACAGGTTTTTTAGGAAACACCCCGAATTATCATTCAAATTTAACTAAGTTCTAAGAAATAGAATTACAGACGACAATTTGAATCAACCTTGCCCTTAATTTGTAATTAAACGGACTATCAATCACTCCTTAGTCCTTACACATTTGTAACATTATCCTTAGAATTATACAAGTATATCATATCCCAAGGAAACTGAATTGTTGTTTTTAATCATGTATGTTCATTAATCACATATATATTACCCGTGATGGCTTTGTTTCCTTAAAAGGAGACATATACATAACAGTAGTTAAATTGATCGTTTATAAGCAAAGAGGATGGATTTAACCACCTAAATGGCCTCCAGAGGTATCATAGGGTCTTTCGGAAGGACTCCAACTTGTTTTCCTTTCATGTCCGTAAAAGTCAAAAATTGAAGGTATAATCCATGCTTTTGGACCAATTTTGGAGGTTTTGGGACCAAAAGTTGAAAATTGTCCGGAAGGTAGGGGATACATATTGAGGTCATACATTGTCTTTTGGAATCATATATGACCACGAATCAGTCACGCAAAGGCCCTTATGGTGACCTTGTGTTAATGAAAGAAGATGTGTACGTAAACACTTAAAGTGATATTTTAAAGGAAAAAGGATGTTCTAACCACCCAAAAGGCCTTCTAGGGTGTTGTGGAGTTCACAAGAAACATCATAACTTGTTTCCATTCAGATTTTAAAAAGTGATAAGAAAATCAGGCTATAATTCACGTTTTGGGACAAATCTCACAGGTTTTTTAGGAAACACCCTATATTGTCATTCAAATTTATCTAAGTTCTAAGAATTAGAATTTCGGAAGACAATTTGAATCAACCTTGCCCTTAGTTTGTAATTGGTCGGACTATCAATCACTCCTTAGACCTTACACATTTGTAACATTTTCCTTTTAATTTTACAAGTGTATCATACCACAAGGAAATTACATTATTGTTTGTTATCATATATGGCCATTAAACACATATATATATTACCCCGTAATGGCCTTCTTTCCCTGAAAGGAGGCATATACATAACATTAGTTAAATTGACCGACTATAAAAAAAAGTGGATGGATTTAACCACCTCAATGGCCTCCACATGTGTCATAGGGTCCTTAAGAAGCACTCCAACTTTTTTCCCTTTCAGGTCCGAAAAAGTCAAAAATTGTCAAAAAATGAAGGCTATAATCCACCCTTTTGGATTAATTTTGGAGGTTTTGGGACTCGATGTTGAAAATTGTCGAGAAGATAGGGGATACATATTGAGGTCATATAATGTCTTTTAGAATCATAAATGACCACTAATCAGTCACACATAGGCCCTGATGGTGACCTTGAGTTAATTAAAGGAGATGTGAACGTAAACACTTAAAGTGATATTTTAAGGCAAAAAGAATGTTCTAACCACCCAAATCGCCTTCTAGGGTGTTGTGGAGTTCATAGGAAACACCGTAACTTGTTTCTATCCAGGTTCGGAAAACTGTAAAAAAAATCCAAAAGTGAAAGCTATAACTCATATATTTTGGACCAATTTCATAGGTTTTTTAGGAAACACCCTAACTTGTCATTCAAATTTAACTAAGTTCTAAGAAACAGATCTGCAGATGACAATTAATCAACCTTGCCCTTAGTTTGTAATTCACCGGACGATCAATCACTCCTTAGTCCTTACACATTTGTAACATTTTCCTTAAAATTATACAATTATATCATACCACAAGGAAATTTAATTGTTTTTTGTAATCAAATATCGCCATTAATCACATATATATATTACCCCGTGATGGCCTTGTTTCCTTCAAAGGAGGCATAGACATTACAGTAGTTAAATTGACTGTTTATAAGCAAAGTGGATGGATTTAACCACCTAAATGGCCTCCAGAGGTGTCATAGGGTCCTTGGGAAGCACTCCAACTTGTTTCCCTTTAAGGTACGAAAAAGTAAAAAAATTTCAAAAATTAAAAGCTATATATCCATGCTTTTGGACCAATTTTGGAGGTTTTAGGACCCGATGTTGAAAATTGTCGAGAAGGTAGGGGATACAAATTGAGGTCATATAATGTCTTTTGGAATCATAAATGACCACTAATCAGCCACACAAAGACCCTTATGGTGACCTTGAATTAATTAAAGGAGATGTGTACGTAAACACTCAAAGTGATATTTTTAAGGCAAAAAGGATGTTCTAACCACCCAAATGGCCTTCTAGGATGTTGTGGAGTTCATAGGAAACACCCTAGCTTGTTTCTATGCAGGCTCGGAAAAGTTTAAAAAAAATCCAAAAGTGAAGGCTATAATTCACGTTTTTGGACTAATTTAAGAGGTTTTTCAGGAAACACTCTAAATTGTCATTCAAATTTAACTAGGTTCTAAGAAACATAATTGCAGACGACAATTTAAATCAACCTTGCCCTTAGTTTGTAATTGACTGGACAATCAATCACTCCTTGGTCCTTAAACATTTGTAACATTTTCCTTAGAATTATACAAGTATATCATATCACAAGGAAATTAAATTGTGATTTGTAATCATATATGGCCATTAATCACATATATATTGCCCCGTGATGGCCTTGATTCCTTTAAAGAAGTCATATACATAACAGTAGTTAAATTGACCGTTTAAAAGCAAAGTGGATGGATCTAACCACCTAAATGGCCTCCAACGGTGTTAAAGGGACCTTGGGAAGCACTCCAACTAGTTTCCCATTCAGGTTCAAAAAAGTCAAAAATTGTCAATAATGAAAGGCTATAATCCACGCTTTTGGACCACTTTTGGAGGTTTTAGGACCCGATGTTGAAAATTGTCGAGAAGTTAGAGGATACATATTGAGGTCATATAATATCTCATGGAATCATAAATGACCCCTAATCAGTCACACAAAGGCCCTTATGGTGACCATGAGTTAATTAAAGGAGATTTGTACATAAACACTTAAAGTGATATTTTATGGCAAAAAAGATATTGTAACTACCCAAATGGTCTTCTAGGGTGTTGTGGAGTTCATAGGAAACACCCTAACTTGTTTCTATCAAGGTTCGGAAAAGTGCAAAAAAAATCCAAAAGTGAAAGCTATAACTCACGTTTTTAGACCAATTTCATAGGTTTTTTAGGAAACACCCTAACTTGTCATTTAAATTTAACTAATTTCTAAGAAACTGATCTGCAAATGACAATTTGAATCAACCTTGCCCTTAGTTTGTAATTGACCGGACGATCAATCACTCCTTAGTCCTTACACATTTGTAACATTTTCCTTAAAATTATACACGTATATCATACCATAAGGAAATTTAATTTTTTTGTAATCAAATATGGCCATTAATCACATATATATATTACCCCGTGATGGTCTTGTTTCCTTCAAAAGGGGCATATAAATTACAGTAGTTAAATTGACCGTTTATAAGCAAAGTGAATGGATTTAACCACCTAAATGGCCTCCAGTGGTGTCATAGGGTCCTTGGGAAGCACTCCAACTTGTTTTCATTTCAGGTCCGAAAAAGTAAAAAATTGTCTAAAATTGAAGGTTATAATCCATGCTTTTCGACCAATTTTGGAGATTTTGGGACCAAATGTTGAAAATTGTCGGGAAGGTAGGAGATACATATTGAGGTCATATATTGTCTTTTGGTTTCATATGTGACCACTAATCAGTCACGCGAAGGACCTTATGGTGACCTTGAGTTAATTAAAGGAGATGTGTACGTAAACATTTAAAGTGATATTTTTAAGGAAAAAAGGATGTTCTAACCACTGCAATGGCCTTCTAGGGTGTTGTAGAGTTCATAGGAAACACCCTAACTGATTTCCATCCAAGTGCGGAAAAGTGATAAAAAAATCAGGCTATAATTCACGTTTTTGGACCAATTTAAGAGGTTTTTCAGGAAACACCCGAAATTGTCATTCAAATTTAACTAAGTTCTAAGAAACATAATTGCAGACGACAATTTAAATCAACCTTGCCCTTAGTTTGTAATTGACTGAACAATCAAACACTCCTTGGTCCTTACACATTTATAACATTTTCCTTAGAATTATACAAGTATATCATATCACAAGGAAATTAAATTGCTGTTTGTAATCATATATGGCCATTAATGACATATATATTACCCCGTGATGGCCTTGATTCCTTGAAAGAAGGCATATACATAACAGTAGTTAAATTGAACGTTTATAAGCAAAGTGGATGGATTTAACCACGTAAATGGCCTCTAGAGGTGTCATAGGGTCCTTGGGAAGCACTCCAACTTGTTTCCTTTTCATCAAAAATTTTCAAAAATTGAAGGCTATAATCCACGCTTTTAGACCAATTTTGGAGGTTTTCGATGTTTAAAATTGTCGGGAAGGTAGGGTATACATATTGAGGTCTTATAATGTTATTTGGAATCATATATGACCACTAATCAGTCACACAAAGGCCCTTACGGTGACCTTTAGTTAATTAAAGGAGAAGTGTACGTAAACACTTAAAGTGATATTTTTAAGGCAAAAAGGATGTTCTAACCACCTAAATGGCCTTCTAGGGTGTTTTGGAGTTCATAGGAAACACCCTAACTTGTTTCCATCCAGGTTCGGAAAAGTGAAAAAAAATCAAAAAGTGAAGACTATAATTCACGTTTTTGGACCAATTTCAGAGGCTTCAAGACCTAAAGTCAAAAGCTTACAAGAGGGTAGGGGATGCTTCCTAGGGTTATATAACATTCTTTGGAACCATATATGACCACTAGTCAGTCACATAACGACTCATGTGGCGACTTTGAATAGATTTAAAGTTCGCCGGTACATAAATGGCTAAAGTGACATTTTAAAGGCAAAATAGATGGTTCCAAACTTCCAACCACCCAAACGGCCTCTTACGGTGTCATGGAATCTATGGGAAGAGCTTCGACCCCTTATTTTCCAAGTTCGGAAAACAATTGTCAAATAAAGAATGTAACCTTAATGAAACCAATTTTGGTGGTTTGGAGTGCCGGTAGGATTATAAAATTGTTCACATTTAGTTGCACATTTTGACTTAAAAAGAAAAAGTGAATAAAGGAAATACTACGAGTAAACACATTTTATTGACATAGGTACACACTACACATGAGACACTTTGTGGTGGTTTTGAGTTTTGTGGTGGTGATGATGGGAGTGGAGGTGGGGCAGAGATATTTTCTAGGTGGTGGTGGGGTGGGAGGAAGGCCATGGAAGGGAGATAGAGAGAGAAGCTTTTTTAAAAAATATTGATTATAGTTTTAAAAATTAAAATTAAAATAAAATGAGAAAATGACATGCGGATTGCTGGGTTACTAGGAGAAAATAAATACTTCCTTTGTTTTTTTTTACTTGACCTGTTTCTTTTATCACGCTTGCCAATGCAAAACTTTAACGATCAATAACTTAAATTCTCCATAAGTAAAAATTATAAAAATTATATATTATGATAGTACTTATTAAGACGAATCCAAAAAATCATACATGGATATATTTTCCTTACGTATTATTCACAAAAGACGGTCAAAGGAGGGGTGGTGAATAGTGTAAAAGTCAAAGCGGGTCAAGTAATAAAGAACGGAGGAAGTAGTAAACTTGTTGAAACGTTGGATTATATTGGGAAAACGAGACAAAGACTGGATTATACTTATTAAATTTTCCTTTATTTTATCCTCCAATACTCCTACTTTCTTCCAAATATTTCCAATCCTAATTTTATCCTATTCAGTGTTCCCACACATCCATATTGAAAACTCATCTAAATTTCCTGATATTCCTAAATGTCTTTTAAAGCTGAAAATTCCCCATGGTGATGGCAAGATTATATGACATACATTATGAAAAAATAAGGCCAAGAGGACATCTTGTTGATCTTTTCTGTTGGACCAAAAATGTGCTAGATTGCAAAGACGGTAAAAAAATTAAACCCTTTAATGTAGCATTACCTGCAAGATGATTCATATGTAACACTGCATATACATCCAAGTTCACCTGAGATGAGATGATAATACAGACAATGTTGTCAGCTGTAAATCAGAGCCTCGGAGATAAAATAATAAATAAAAGTAGGGAAATTATCAATGGTTTGGCTTTTTATCAATGGTACACCAACTTACATTTTGTTTATCAGCGGTACACCTAAGGTTTAATACACTCATCTACAGTAACTGTCACGTTAAACAAACGTTAATTATAGGTTAATTTTAGGTTAATCTGATTTTTTTAACTATTTTTTAACTAAAAAAATTCCCTCCTTTTTTTTCCCTCTTCACTTTACCTCCTTTATTTAATCTACCCTACCCACCCCTTCTTACTATATAAGTAGTTTCCCTCCCATATGATTTTCCCTCTTCACTCTTTCTGTCGAATTTCCCTCTTCTTTGTTTTTTTTTTTTTTTTTTTTTTTTTGCTTATCAATGTCTTCTTTTGGCATGGGTTCATCTACCAACGGAAATGGGAGGGGTTTGTGGTTCAAATCAGTTAATTGTAACTGTGACCCTTCAACTGTTGATATCAGGTTCTCAAGCTATGTATCATATCAAACCCAGGAAGATCCTACTACAAGTGCAGATTATGTAAATTCTTCATGTGGGTGAAGGAGGATCGGATGGTTAGTGACGCAGCAAGTAGAGTGGCTAGTACATCTGAATCTACAAGTGTTCAACTTTTAAGGAGAAAATTTAATGAGTTTATGATAAGAACAGATGAATTTGCTGACTTTGTTCATTTGGTGGTCAAAGTTGCAATTGTTATGTATTTGGTGTTATTAGTGGTAGCTCTGAAATAATGTAATGTTGTTGTACTTTGGTTAATGCATATCAATAAAAGCTAAGTCATTGCTGACTTTTTATTTCAGTATTGTTGTACTTAATTTCAAACAATCTGCCCTAAACAAATATGTGACTAAACATGTCAAAAGCTTATAACTAAACATGAATATACTACCATATTCATAACTAAACAAATCCAAATGCATAACTTAACACACAAATAACAAAAGTAAACTGCAGGTGCCATTCATTGCATATGTCAAAAGATTTAACACAGGTAAGCAAAAAAAAAATTAACAGAAAAAGAAGAGGGAAATTCGACAAAGAGTGAAGAGGGAAAATCAGGAGGGAGGGAAACTACTTATATAGTAAAAGGGGGTGGGTAGGGTAGATTAAATAAAGGAGGGAAAGTGAAGAGGAAAAAAAAAAGGAGGGAATTTTTTTAGTTAAAAAATAGTTAAAAAATCAGATTAACCTAAAATTAACCTATAATTAACATTTGTTTAACGTGAGAGTTACTCTAGATGATTGTATTAAACCTTAGGTGTACCGCTGATAAACAAAAGGTAAGTTGGTGTACCATTGATAAAGGGCCAAACCTCAGGTGTACCATAGATAATTGCCCATAAAAGTATGATACATATACATCCAGGTTATAACCTTTACATTGTCTGCTGAAACAACTTCCACATATGATATTTACCTAAAAAGAATAGAAGAAAATGTAACAAACAATAACAAGAATAAATATCAAGAGACACAAACAAAGTTATAAGCCCACTTAGGGGTGTATGCCTGAAGGGCTAACCTGAGCCGTGCGCCCCAATTTGTTATAACTTTGCTCACAATTCATGAGATCACCCTCATAGAATCCCTGGATGAATTTCAAAGATTTGTAACAAGTAATTCATATGAGAAGGCATACAGGAAGGGGGGGAGAGGGGGGACTTGGGGAGATTAGAACGATCAGACAATAACTGAATGGAAGCAACGTAGCAACCCATCCCTCTACGGTGATAAATAATTGATTGTAAACTTAAACAAACAATTCATACCGCCAATTCTTTTTATCTTTGGTCATAGAAGAGAAACCTCACCCCCACCCTACTCCAAAACCAGAGAGGGAAAAATAGAAAGAACTAAATGAACTTCCTTTGGGGAGGGTAACATCATTAAGGTGCCACATACCAGAACCGATACGGCGATACTATGCTAATACTAGTGTCATCATGTCCATTCACCATAAAATATCCATGTATCACACCTTGGGTCCTTGGCAGTGAGAGTGATGAATAGTCAAAACCAATGAAGCAATTATCACAGTTAATGAAACCAACAGTCTGACCAACAGCAAAGGAAGGTATGAAACCAAAAAACTCCAAAATGGAATAACTTAAGAGCATATTTGGTTGGAATATTTTTTTATTGAAAACGGATTCAAATAAACCACAACCGTTACCAAGTGTTTGGTTGGAAGGTTTGGGTAACAATTACCATTACCTGAGGGTAATAGACCTAATAGTTTCCACCCATTTGTTACCTCTTTAAAACCTAAGGTAACAATTACCCTTACTCTCCACAAACAAAAATAAAGGAAGATAGGTTTAAGTGGTTTCTTTCCATGATTAAACCAAACAAATGGAAAGGCAAGAGTTAAATGATTCCTTTCCTCCCCCACTTATTTATTTCCTTTCCATACCATTTCCTTTACTCATACCAAACGCCCCCTAAGAGTGCATCAGAATCATTCGTAAAACAAAAGAAGAATAAATGCACCATAAGATTTTAAATTAAGGCTTGCTTATATTTAGCTGCACTTTCAGTCCCACCCTACTTATACAAGGCAACTTTAGTTGTATTCTAATTTTTATCCAAAAGAGTTGCCAACCTCTCAGTAGAGAAAGATCATAATTCAATCTTTAATCTAATTTCTAGTGGACTTTAGAGGATTGTTGGTATACATGTTATGTTTTCAAACCAACTTTAATGAACTCAAGAGACACTCCTTACATCTACTTCAATTTTGGAAAATTTTCCAAGAATGATTTTAAAACGTGTATTATAGCCTTCAATTTTGAAGAATTTTTCACTTTCACAGACCTATCAAGGATAGAGGACAAGGTGTTTCTTATAGACCCCGTGAGACCTCGGGATGCCACTTAGTTGGTTGGAGACTATTTACTTTGCCTCTTAGCTATTAGCCAATTACAGACACACCTTTCGTCTTTGACTCAAGGTCATCCAAAGTTATTAAATGAATGACTAGTGAGCAGTTGAGCACATATGGTTCCAAAAAACCTTTTATGACCCTGAATAGCATTCCCCACCATTATTTTAATTTCAACACTAGGTCCCAAAATCTCCATATATGATCTGATTGTGTGGATAATAACCTTTAATTTAGCCTTCGGAAAACATTTGGTCAGCCGGAAAAATTAGGCATCGAGGGCTTCCCATTCTTCCCAAGGCCTATTTAGTGACCAGAACCATCTAATTCAATTCATGCCTTGACCCATGACTTCGCACCCCTAGAAATCATGTCTTAGGTCAGCTACCTTGGTCTTGCAAAGGTCTTACTCTTACCTTCCTAGGCTCATGCTCAAGCATTACCACACTGAAAATGACCCTAAGATGAGTCAAAATGCTACCTTCTATGGCCGTATATTGACGTTTTTAAGTATGAGGTATTTCTTCTCATGCCTTGTGCAGCACCTATCCTTAGCCCCTTGGCTGAGCATCATATCTTACAGGCAACTGCAGTTCTTTCTCTTTCCAATGTTTTCTATTCTCCTCAGTTATTGCCTTTAGTAAAAATCCCAGCTAGACCTAGTGCTAATAATGGATAAATTTAAGCACTTGTTTTGAATGTTTTCTGATGATCTGCTCAAAACAATTATAAGCACTGAAACTTGACAACACTCTACTCCAATATTGGGAGGCTGACCAGACAGAATTTTCTTGAAAACTTATTCCAATCGACAAAGATAATAATTATAATACAGCTCAAACTTAGAGAATGTTTTAAACCGAAAATTGAGAATTCTTGATTGAAGTAATCCGTAACTTGACAAAATGAATATCTCCTCTAATAATATTGTACTGAAAATTGTAACAACCAGTTTCAGTTAAATGTTTCTGAACAAAAGTTCATTATTATTTATTCATTTTATGGTTGGTCTTTTCTCCAATTAAACAGGATAATAAAAAAAAAATGCAGAGCTCAAGAAGTCGAGGAATACTTGAACAAAGTTGACACGTCCAGAGCCAGCAACAAAATGGTTATATGTATCAAAGCGGCCAAAATCAACATATCCCTGCAAACAAAAAGGAGGGGGTGGGGAGGTGAGTACAAATTGTGGAAAGTGATTGATCTGCAGCCATGTATAGTATTTATAAATACTCAGCACGATATGAATCTACAGAAATCTACAACCATCTTAAGTCACATTATGAGACGTTTTTTAGACCAATCCATTAAGTGACTCCCGTATTTACATTTTTAATGTCGTTTAATTTAAATTAATAAGCCAAAAGTTATAGGGATGAAGATATGACACTGAACTGAAATGGCATAGAGTTTTTTAGTAAAGATAAATCTAATAGCTCAGTAGATTACTGTTTGTGATCTGCTCTCCACGTCTTTGCAAAATCGAACAACCATGTCTGACTCCTGCATGGAGGTAAAGACAAATCTTTAAGCACCAAACAGAAAATCAGTATTTTCCATGGTTCATTACACAGATGAGATGAGCAACTAAAAACAGACCTCTCCCTCATACTCAAAAAGATGTCCTTTCCAGCTTGTCTGAGAAATAATTAAGGACAAGTAGTTTGAAAATATCTGAAAAGTAGAGATTGCGGTAAAATAAATCATCACCACTGCAATACAAAAACTGGACCCACTTTACGGACTCAATCTCCCAGCAAGACAGCATCTTGTAAGGATTCACCCAATAGTGAGGTCTAGAAAGAGGACATGAAGGGTGAAGCCTTGAAATCATTGATACTATTATACTATATACTAATTTCAAAAAGAAACACCCTGCAAAGATAACAAGTCTACCAAACTCATGCTATAATCCTAGGATTCAACAGCATTGCCAATGTATGGATAAATTTATGTTATATTAACAATAGAATTATCTGTTGAATCAGTAATACCAAAAGATGAAGGATACAAAATCAACAATGTGGCTGGAATTATCAAGAGCGTAGCAATTAGAACTCGGCACTGCCATGGAGGCAACTCCAACCACCCATGATAGTACAACTGGTCCACCAATAAGAAGAAGAGACTGTAAATGAATAATGAAAATGAAAAACTAAGCAAGAAAAACCAACCAAGCCAAAAGCATAAGCAAATTGGGTGGAACCCAAACATACACTAAAATCAATAAAAACCCCATTAAGTAATAGACATTCCGACCACATACCTAGGGTGGCCAGCATAATTAATCGAGGCGCGGTGATACAATCAAAGCCATTCCCGGAGCTCAACATCTGTTAACAGATTATAGACCCACCTAAACAAAAAATTAGAGCAGCATAACCATAATAATATGAGATGTGAACATTATTACAATTTACATTGCTCCTATAAAATCATAAGCAATATAAGAAACGAAAGCTCAGGACCAGTCACAGAAATCAAACTTAAAACCCTCAAAATTCAACCCCTTGTGATTGTCAACGAATGGCAAATGGATTAAATTCAATCTAATAATCCAATTTATAGCACAAAAAATATTACTACGTATATAATTGCAGGAAGAGAGTTATTGTTTTTTTAAAAAAAATATTAAAATTTTTGGGTGAAAAATTATTCTTGAATTCGAATTCATTGACATGATAACAATTTAATTGAAGTATGAAATTACTGAAACAAGATATTGAAGAAAGATAATGATAATGAGATTGGTAGAATAAGCTTAGTACCTCAGGTGTGAAGAAATCAGAGAGCAATTGACTAGTATTGCATTTCCAATTTGCGAGATAAATGCTGGAATTCTCGACTTTCACCTGAAATCTACGACCTGTACCACTGAGATGTTTTCTTTTATATTTTTCGGAATAAACTATTTGCGCTCCGCTTTGAATTTTATTTTTATTTTTCTTTTTTAAAAAAACACAAATTACAATAAGATTTAAATATTCCGTACATAACAATTAAATCAACTACGTGTGTTGGATTCTCGACACTCGGACATGTTTATGACACCAGAACTTCACTTTTAGTTCAAAATCATGAAATCTTTTCACAAAATGCTTTGACAAGTACACTTGTCGAATATGGGTGCACGTGTTGGCTAAAAGTCAAAATTAAATTACCTCGTATTCTACTTGCAAAAGTATTGACATTGCGAAAATGCATAAATGGTGCAATATTCTTGCCATCAAGAACCAAATTGTAAAAGGCCACAAATCGGCAACCACAAAAGCCATCAAACATCATTATGCCATTGGTGAATCAATTCATATCATCCACATCGTTATTAAATTTTGTATATGCTATTCGGATTTACTATTATTTTAAATCTTAGACTTTCAACTCCTATGATCGAAGGTAAATCAACAACGAATTTCAAGATTAAGCAATGATGTTTTTCATCTATTTGGTAGCATCTTTTTATGATTTATTCACTTTAATCACCCAAAGGGATAGGTTAAGTTGTTGTTAATGTAGTATTACAAAGAATAGCCTAGATTTATTTTAGGTTTTTTTTTTTAAATAAAATAACCAAAGTTGCTCCAAAGACGCCATTTCCGGTAAACCGTCAAGTTTGGGCAGTGAGTTGAGCAAATAACAACAGCACAGGTAAACCCAGAAAACACAGAACAATGTAATGCGAATTCCGACTACATTTCGTCTCTCATCCAATGCATTCCGCAACAACCACTACCCATCATCATCATCATCATCTTTCATACATCCTCCAAACCCAGTTCACCAATTGTTCGAATCACGCATAATCTCTCTTCTAAACGCCTGCACACACCTCACCCATCTCAGAGCAGCTCATGCTCGCATCTACCGTTGTGGCCTTGATCAAAGCAGCTATGTTCTCACCAAACTCATCCGCATTTTCACCAAATTCAACTCTCCCATGGCTGGCTACCCTCGCGCCATTTTCTCCCAGGTTTGTCACCCAAATTCGTTTCTTTGGACTGCTTTGATTCGTGGGTATGTTGTTAATGGACCGATTTCGGAAGCTTTAGTGTTGTATGATTGTATGAGGGAAAATGGAGCTTTACCCACTTCTTTTACTTTCTGTGCTCTGTTCAAGGCTGCTACTTTAATGGGGGATGTGGGTTTGGGCTGTCAATTACATGGGCAGATGTTTAAGTATGGTGGGTTTTCGTCGGAGTTGTTTTTGAATGCTGGGAATACGTTGATTGATTTGTATGTGAAATGTGGTGTTTTGGAATGTGCACACAAGGTGTTTGATGAAATGCCTGTGAGAGATGTTGTATCTGGGACTTCATTGATTGTTGCTTATGCTAAGGGGGGAGCGATGGAGGCTGCTATGCAGTTGTTTGATGAGCTTGATGTGAAGGATGCAGTGGTATGGACTGCTATGATTACATCGTATTCGCAGAACGCTCGTCCTAAGGATGCTTTGGATATGTTTGATAGGATGCAGTGTTGTGGGATTGAAGCTGATGAGTTTACATTGGCTGGTGTTATCTCAGCGTGTGCTCAGCTTGGTACAACTAATTATTTGACGCGCATAAGGGATATTGCTGAAAGATCAGGATATGGGCCTGATGGAAATGTTGTTATTGGGTCTGCATTGGTAGATATGTATGCCAAATGTGGGAGAGTGGATGGAGCATATGAGATTTTTAAGGTGATGAAAGAAAGGAATGTGTACACTTACAGTTCGATGATTTTGGGGTTTGCAGTGCATGGTCGTGCTGCTGAAGCAATTCAATTGTTCTACGAGATGGATAAGACAGATATAAGACCGAACAAGATCACTTTGATTGGGGTTCTTACAGCATGTAGTCATGCTGGAATGGTGAATGAAGGTCGTCAGTTATTTAGAAGCATGGAGGAAAAATATGGCGTCATCCCCACTGGTGATCACTATACTTGTATGGTTGATCTTCTTGGACGATCTGGTCACTTGGAAGAAGCCCTTGCCCTTGCCAAATCAATGCCACTCGATCCTCATGGGGGTGTGTGGGGTGCATTACTTGGAGCTTGTAGAATTCATAACAATCCTGACATTGCTCAGGTTGCTGCCAGCCATTTATTTGAACTCGAGCCCAATAATATAGGAAATTATGTCTTGCTTGCTAACATTCTTTCATCAGCTGGAAGATGGGATAGTGTTACAAGAGTGAGGACACTGATGAAAATCAAGGGTTTGAAAAAGATTCCTGCGCGTAGCTGGGTGGAAGGACAGAAAGGAAGTATACAAGAATTCTTTGCTGGAGACCTGACTCATCCAAGATCCAGAGATATTATGCAGGTGTTGGAAGACCTTCTAACTAGGTTGAAGCTTCTTGGATACCAACCTAATTTAAATTCAGTGAGTTATGACATTAGTGATGATGACAAGAGACAAATACTAATGACTCACAGTGAGAAGTTGGCTTTAGCTTATGAATTATTGACTACTGAATCTGCTCATACGATCAGGATTATGAAGAACCTTAGAATTTGCGAGGACTGCCATATTTTTATGTGTGGTGCTTCTAAGATTACTGGGAGGGAGATTGTTGTACGGGACAACATGAGATTTCATCATTTTCGAGATGGATCATGCTCCTGTGGAAATTTCTGGTGATATAGCTTTTGTTGAATTACTGAGTGATCAGTGATAATTAGATACGGAATAATTCTCAAGTAGATATCATCTACCTGATAGGATGGTGATAGTGACTAAAGATGATCTGGTGATCTGGTCCTCAGTGTTTGTTGAACATGATAACATGAGCCCTTTATCGAAATGTTAAAATGCACTTGTGACTTGTGAGGATTTGTAAAGGATGCAGCTCAACTTCCTGGGACTGAAATTGGTAAGATTCTGCCAGTTATCTATTGTCCTCAATTGGTCTTTATTAATTCCTATCAAGTGATGTCCTCTTGATGGAAATCAGAAATGGATAAAGGAGAGCATGAAATTTGGCATATTATGTATTCAAAGATCTTCAATTTCTCTGAATTTGAGTAAATTCACTGGTGTTTTCTGTAGGACATTGACGACTATAAAAATAATGATATTTACATTGAGATCTCCTCTGAAATTTTTTAGCTGTATGTGCTACTCAATCCTGTTTCCTCTGTCTCTGTTCCTCTGCCTTTCTATTTATCTTCTCCTTCTTCTTCTCCTTTCCCTTTCCTACTCTATGTATGTAGCCTTCAAGCTGAGATTGGGATGGTGGTAGTGAATTAGGTAATATCGTGGTTGGAGACAGTTACTAAAGTCTAGGTTTCAATTGCATGAGACTATCTTAGATAAGGTAACACTTCCCTTATTCTAACTAATATTATGTTATAATTACATACTGCAGATGGGATCTGCTTGCTGGGCAAAATGGCAAATGTGCATCCTTGATTGCCAGAGATGGGAACTATCCGCCATCATCATATTCATCGGAATTGTGCTGACATGCAAGTAAGAAGGATTGATTATGACAAAGGGGTGCTTGTTGATTCATAGGTTCAATGCTGCGTAAGTTATTTAGTTATCGCATCTGTCACATATCTACTGAGTGTTGATTTTGTTTAAACTTGTGCTATCCTGACTGCTGATTCTGATTAATAAAAAGATTAATGCCTCATTTTTAATTTTCTTTATTAAAGCCGTGTGTGCCTTAATGATGCTTTGTGCTGTTTGATGCATTCCACGTCTGTTGATGGTGCGTGTTTATTTTGCCTAATCCTCATAGAAGCTTATTCCCCTGTGGCATGTATCAGATTTAACATAATATTCTACTTTATTTTGGGGGAGGAGTAAGAAATCTGTGAGCTTGGATGTGGTGCCTAATGTTTCATACGAGTACAAAAAACCATACTAACTAGCTTTCAAGTTACAATTATGGAATCTGCATAAGCCTCAAAGCCTACGTTTCCCGATGTAAGATCTAACATGTGGCAACTCATAGGCTTCATAGTAGAGGATTGTTGTGAGTACGTGTAACGATTACATGACCTTCGTTCCCATCTATGCTTATCAAATCCAAGAGCCCTTCCTCCTCCTATCTTATTAACTAATCTAATTTATACGGTTCCAATCCAACCCACTTATATTATTGTCTAGTCATTTATAAATCCTGCAAAACAAAGGGTTTAGGTATCTTTTTGGGATTGATTTATCATTCCTTGAATTAATAAGATGAGTCAGAATCCAGGCCATCAAGTTGATCCAAGACATGAGCAAACTCGCGGGATAACCTCACATGGAGCTGCGTCAACTAGATCATCGAGTTCAAGTTCAGTAACGCAGCCATTCATTCAGGATTCTCCTAAAGGTGGCTTATTCATTATTTCTGAAGGGAGCCAGCAAAAACAAAAGGAGTATTGGGATCTTAAAACAGCAGCATTCAGCTCTCCTTATTATGATCCGTTTGCTGAGGGTGAGGAAAAGGAGGTGGAGATTGTTAGTCCGGTTGATCGTCAAGGTATTGGCATCCCCACCATTGAAGCATATCATTCGGATGGTTCCCATCGTTGACTATGCTCACTTCTCTGTTTGTAGTGTATGAAAAGGAGGAGCGTGTTTTCTTCCATGTCACCTTGTATCTTACCTTAATCTAATCGTCTTCTTCTTGTTTTCCTTATGTTAAGCAAATGCAATAATTTTTCCCTTTTTTGCTTCTGGATTATCTTAACTAGTGGACACATTACACATATTGAGATTGTAATGGGAAACCTTCCAGCTTCATATTGTGCTGTTTTGTCTTAAGCTCCTGTTCAATAATTCTTCCTTTAATAGTTTGATGTTTCCTTAAGCAAACTGTCAATTATTAGCCTCGTTGAATAAGTTGTTTCTGTGATTTTTAGACTCCAATTCAAATTCAGACATTCACTTGTGAAAACTCTTCCCATTCTTGACATTGTAGGTGACAGATCTGGCAGTCTTCGTCTGGGGAGCTCCCTATGATAAGGCTCGAGAAATTTATAGTTTGAAGGTTATCCGCCGATTAGAATTTTGCCAGTTGCAAAGGAAGTATGTTGAATTTCTTTTCTGCGTCAATTCAGAACTACAAAAGGGTTTGCTCAAGTTTTAATTATAACAAGTGACTAAGTGATTCTTCGAAGCTACATAAACTCAAATGCAAAGAAGGAAAAATTTAGTGATAACCAAAACAATATACTGATGAGTGATGACTGATGAGTACTTAAATTCCTACTTGTTAATTTTCAGTTAAGTTAGAAGCAAGCCTTAAAAACCGCCATTTGAAGGATCAAAGAGTGGGAAGAATTAATCTCAGGGGAATAAAAATTCAACGGAGTTTTATCTTGTTAGTTGATACTTTCTTGCAATTTTTTACTCCGTATTGTTTATAAATATTATTCTTGATTCATTCTCCATAACTTAACTCCAAATTGCCAAAGCATACTTTGTTCAGTTTTATATAATTGAGATTGAGATTTGGTGTTATACTAGTATATTAATCATTGTTGAAAGAAATGGCAAGTTCAGAATACCATACAGCCGATACAGTACAAAATATATTATAGGACAATAATAGGGATAGATAAGCATCAGCTTAAAATAGCGGCAGCTTGAGTACGGTGCTGTCACAACCGTCAGCGCATACTAATCGATGCGGTGCAGAGATGCTGGCAGAGAAGTGTCCAACTGTCCTTAGCCGGCATTAAACAGGCGTCTCTGCAGCATACGTGCCATCATATGGCGAATGCCACACTATGCATGAGGCTAACATAAATGACACGTAATAATTGAAACAGCTGTGCTCTCATGTTGTTTTAGTTACAAGTCCAAAGGTAAACTTGATCAACATTCAGCAAGTTATAGAACTGTACTGAAAGTAGTTTAATAACCTTACTTTGTTAAAAATTTAGGACAAAGGGGGAAAAGTAATTAAATTTGGTGATGGCAGATGCTCAAAGAGGAGGTCAGGGAGGTGATCGTGGTGGCAGAACCACAGATGACCCGTACAACAGAACTACAGGGGCAGGACTTTGGACTGCAGGATTCAATGACTCTACAACTGACATAGGTAATGGTACTAGTACAGGTTGTGGTACTGGTGGTACTAATAATGCGTCCCAAGAGCAAGTAGCCAGGAATCCTTTGTCGCGAGACCCAAGGAAGGGTCAGGGTCAAGGTGAAGGTCAAGTTCAGGTTCGTGGCCATACCAGAGATGAAGGAACTGTCGATTGCAGGCCAGACCCTACTGGTGGTTACTTTGACTTTCGTCGTGGCTGATCGAACTGTGTTATGAATTACTCCGTAGGTGCTTCCGTAGGTGCTAAGGTTTTTTTGTTGTACTACTTACTATTGTATGTCTATACAGAATAACAAAGATTGAGCAATGCATAATTGCATATATGCATGCGCTGTATTATTTTTTTTTTTTTTTTTGTGCTTGAACCTCTGTATCTCTATACAGAATGAAAATCATATTGTAAGCTTATCATATCTTTGATTTTCTGCTTCGTGTTATTCCGTGTGATACTTAAGATCTCAAAATCTTGCACCTAATCTCTTAACGTGGTTAGGTGATGTAATTTTTTGCCCTCTACATATTATTTGATTTTTGCACAATTGTTTAAGAAAGTGAATAAAAATAAAAAGAATGTAGTGTTTAGTTAATTAAGGTGGATATATAATATTAAAAATATTTATATAAACGGACGGTCGCCCCTCCAACAAGAAAGGGTATAAATATGAAAACTTCTCTGCCATTTGGATCGGAGAATTTATGGAGGAAGTTGGGTTTTAAATTTCCAGAAACCACACGATTATATAGCCAAAGGGAATAGGCCACGCCTAAAATCATCCCAAGCGCTGCTAATGTGGCTACTAAGCTATTTCTTTGGAAAGCTCCTACTAAGATGAGAAATTCCCCGATAAAGCTGCTAGTACCAGGTAAACTCATATTGGCTAAAGTGAAAAAGAAGAAAATGGTAGAGAAATTCGGCATGGTGGTTAGAGTTACTGCCGCCGTTTACTGGGGCTTCCATTCAAAGCTTATAACACTTTTCCTTCCGACCTTCCAGCACCGGGCAGGTGTCAGACTCTATACATCGTGTTACCACTTAGCAGAGTTCTGTGTTTTTAATAAACAGTCGCTACCCCCTGGTATGTGCCGCTTTCCTAATCAAAAGATAGGAGAGCACCCCTTCTCCCGAAGTTACGGGGTCATTTTGCCGAGTTCCTTCGACATGGTTCTCTCAAGCGCCCTCAAAAGATGGGGAGATTTGACAAATAAAATAAGGAAATTAAAATTATACTTGACTAAAGTTGAGCAAAAAATAAATATAATATTAAATGACGGATACAATTTTTTATGTTTTTTTTGTTGCAAGGAGAATCTTGATTAGAGGTGGGCATCGTGTCAGGCCATCGCGGGTTGTGTCTAGTGGTGGCTCGTGTCGTGCCGTGCCTGCATTTTGGCGGGCCGGGCCACCATTTCGCACACCCCACGGCCCACATGCCTGACATAGGATTAATTATCCACACTTAGCACGCGGTTGCAAAGTTGCTCTAATACTATTTGTAACACCCCGACCCCAAACAAATTAAGGAGGAGCCTAATGTCACAAAATGTGCATCAAGGGCCAATAATGGTGCCCACAAACCAACACAGGTCCTTTCAGCAAGACTACTCCCAGCCAAGCATGCTTAACTGTGGAGTATTTTAACATATGAGCTCCCTAAAACGAAGATACATTTTATTGATATGAGTAGCTTATCAAATCCTTTAAAACAATCATGAGGGGTATTACACATTATATATGCCGCCCATATTTTTTTTATAAAAAAAATCGCTATATTTTTTCTGAACAACTTTTAAAATGAATACACTATTTAAATAATTTTATTAATTTATATGTATGTTATTTTATTATTTATGTTATTTTTATCATTAATTAATTTGAAGTGTCGTTTTGCACGGATCGTGTCGTGCATGGTGTGCTTGGTTGTGCCGCATGCCGTGCTCGCGGGCCAAAGTACCATGACGCCTGCGGGTTTGTGTCGTGCCCGTGCCGATTTTTCAAAATCGTGAATAAATGAATAATAAGCAATGGTAAAAGACTACTAAGAGAATTGTGACATAATTTTGATGTAGCATGAGCTGAGGATAAAGATAGATGAAAGTTTGATAAATAAAGATTCAAGTTGTACTTTCACTTTGAGCAAGAATATTATAATTAATAATAAGAGTATAAGACTAGCCCTCTTTTTTTTTTAACCCAAGTAATGAGAGATGTATTTCCATATATAACAAACTAATGATATGTTTGAGAACTAAGTGGGAGATCAATGGTAGAGACGACGACGAGGAGTCTTTACCTTTCAACCATCAGGTTGAGTAACCTCCGTCCAAGCTGTGAAAACAGTGGCGGAGCCAGGATTTGTAATCCGGGGGGACAATTTTTAGATGTTTAATAATCGACAATAATTAAGAAAAAAGAAATTGATCACATAAATTGTTTAATATATATTTGAAATCGCTTATGAGATATGACAATTATTCTTATATGGTGAAAGAGGAGTTGTTAAAAAATTAATTGCATATTAAGAAATTTATTAACCATTTTTTTTTTTTATGCTGGTAAACCCCAATTTTAAGGTATGTAATCCTTAATAATCGATAAATATGATTTATCAAATGATAAGCATTTACACAAATTGATAGTAGATGTAAAGGGATTTGGGTTACATTTTAAAAAAAAAAAAAATAATAAATAAATAAACTTTCTTTGACTAAAAATAAAATTGGAAACTTAGTTCCAAACAAGCTATAAAAAAAATAGAATTTAGGCACACATAATTAGAGAGATAAAAAAATACGGAGACATGTGTTCATTACAAATAGTTTAATAACACATTAGTAATCACTATCAACAAGGCGATACTTGATTAAACAGTTAAATGAGAGTAGTTAGAGGTTTGAAGACTTATAATACTTTGTATATATAAATTACATACTATATAATGAAATTTAAAAACCAGTAAAAAAAAAAATGGCAAAATCCAAAAACAAGAAAAAGAAGTTAAATAGGAGCACTTTGTATAAACTATAAAATGAAATAAAAATAAAGTCCAAAAATAGCAAAAAGAAACAAAAAAAATGATCGGGTAAAGAATCGAACCTAGGATCAAAGAGAAATACAAGCTTTACTCAAGCCCATCAACCACCAGACCAAATGTTGTCTTTGTTATATAAGGTATACATGTAAGGTATTTATTCTTATTTACAGCATTTATTTAAGCTAACATAAATTAAATTTTTTTTTGGAAAAATGGGGGGACAACCGTCCCCCCTTGTTCCTACATGGCTCCGCCCCTGTGTGAAAATCATATCAAAGTTCTGTGAAAATCATTAATTAACACTAGATCAGAATACTTCCCACCAAAATATTCAATAATAGGATTAGGGTATTTGTGATTTTAACAGGAAGATCATTATATCTTTGGTTACATATAAAATTTCCTCTAGTATTGCACCTTACAATTATGGTAATAGAAATACTACAGAATCACCAGTAGAAGCGTAGTATCATATTACACTTCGATCTTTACTTTTTTTTTTTTACTGGGACTTTATATACCATAATATCAACTCTAGGTGTATTCGAAAACATTTTAATATAACGAATAGCTTCAATACATACTTAAGAAAACAACACGTTAACTCTTATATGATCTAGTACCTTAGCAAGCTTATCAGTACTTATCGCATGCTCCAATCTTTTAATTAAAGGTGCATAGTGTCAAGTAGCCTCTTTCAACAATCAGCCACGCAGCAACCATGCATTACGTGTCCACTTTTAAACAATTTATAATGGCTTCACTCTTCCTTGCCGACTGCATGGACTACCACCTCATATATACAGCAGTATAAGTGTATATATGTATACACACATCATTTCATTCAATCCACATAAAATTATTATCCAAACTTATCTACATTCACATAAATTAACAACTTTACATTCATAGAGTTTTACCCTCTTACAAATATGGCAAATCGTCAAACTGAACGGAAGACTACGGTAATGAATACGGCTCTGAGGACATGGGGCAGCAGCAGCAGCTACGTCGCCCTGCTGCTGATGATATGGGCACTGGCACTGGTACTGGTACTGGTTACACTTATGGGACTGCAGGCAGCATGGGACCTACTGCTGCAGGGTACCATGCTGGAGTCCATGTCCCCCACACCACCGGTTTATCTGGCACGTACGGAACCAGTGGAGGGTTTGACACAGGAGGTTTCGGAAAGAGTGGTGGTGGCAGGGGCGGACCCACCTTTAGTCCTAGTGGGTCCGGTGACCAGTGGCGGAGCCAGGATTTGTAATCCGGGGGGACAATTTTTAGATGTTTAATAATCGACAATAATTAAGAAAAAAGAAATTGATCACATAAATTGTTTAATATATATTTGAAATCGCTTATGAGATATGACAATTATTCTTATATGGTGAAAGAGGAGTTGTTAAAAAATTAATTGCATATTAAGAAATTTATTAACCATTTTTTTTTTTATGCTGGTAAACCCCAATTTTAAGGTATGTAATCCTTAATAATCGATAAATATGATTTATCAAATGATAAGCATTTACACAAATTGATAGTAGATGTAAAGGGATTTGGGTTACATTTTAAAAAAAAAAAAAATAATAAATAAATAAACTTTCTTTGACTAAAAATAAAATTGGAAACTTAGTTCCAAACAAGCTATAAAAAAAATAGAATTTAGGCACACATAATTAGAGAGATAAAAAAATACGGAGACATGTGTTCATTACAAATAGTTTAATAACACATTAGTAATCACTATCAACAAGGCGATACTTGATTAAACAGTTAAATGAGAGTAGTTAGAGGTTTGAAGACTTATAATACTTTGTATATATAAATTACATACTATATAATGAAATTTAAAAACCAGTAAAAAAAAAAATGGCAAAATCCAAAAACAAGAAAAAGAAGTTAAATAGGAGCACTTTGTATAAACTATAAAATGAAATAAAAATAAAGTCCAAAAATAGCAAAAAGAAACAAAAAAAATGATCGGGTAAAGAATCGAACCTAGGATCAAAGAGAAATACAAGCTTTACTCAAGCCCATCAACCACCAGACCAAATGTTGTCTTTGTTATATAAGGTATACATGTAAGGTATTTATTCTTATTTACAGCATTTATTTAAGCTAACATAAATTAAATTTTTTTTTGGAAAAATGGGGGGACAACCGTCCCCCCTTGTTCCTACATGGCTCCGCCCCTGCCGGTGACACAGTATTTTTTAAAAAAAATAAAATATCAAAGAGACCCCTTATTATAGATAGGGGGTCTCGTTGATGCTGCTAGTGGTAACAACAAACAATATCAAAGAGATCCCTTATTATAGATAGGGGGTCTCTTTGATGCTGCTAGTGGTAACAACAAACAATGTCAAAGAGACCCCTTATTAAGATAGCAGATCTCCTTGATGCTGCTATTGCTACAAAAGACTCTGTGTGTTTTTTTAATATTAAAGAGACCTGTTATTTATATAAGAGGTCTCTTTGATGCTGCTATTGCATTTCACAATTTTTTTGCGTTACTTTCTTTTTCATTAAAGAGACCAGTTATATTTAATAACTGGTCTTTTAAGTTATCTCTTTTTTGTATAATTTTTTAATAATTTTTTCCCCCTTTTTATATCTTATATTTGTACAACCAATTTTAATATTTCACCATAAAGCTTATCAATTAACTAAAAAATCATAAAGTTAATTCAATATAATAATTTTATTGTACCATTGGTTTATAACATGTTATTTGTAGTATTTTCGACTTGTAAAATTGAATTATTAAGTATTGTATTTGGTTGTGATATGAATTTTTGTGTCCTATTTTTGGATTGAAATCAATTTGGTATATGTATATATACATATATATGTATGTATATATACATATATATATATATATATATATATATATATATATATATATATTTTATATATATAAGTTTTGGATTGAAATTAATTATGAACAAGACATGGAAAAAAAAAATTGTACTTTCACAAATGATCAATAATTGATGGTGACACACTATCTCGGAAATCCTGGATCCGCCACTGGGTGGTGGTGGTGGTGTCGGTGAAGGCTTTGATACCGGTATGGGTGAGCGGACTCATGGAATGGGAAGAGAGAGAGGAGGGGGAGGAACCCCTGTAATGCAAAGCGAAACTGTGGTAATTGAAAGTGTTGGAGGTCTGGAAGGGCAGGATATAGGAGATCAGATGGATGAGTGGGCCCAAAGTATCGGTGCCGGCAAAAGAGCCCGTGAAAGAGGAAGGACTCACGGTGGAAACGACACCGGATGAGATAAACAAAGAGCAGGGCAACGCCGAGGATGATAAAATAAGGAAATAACGAACAATGTGTTTATCATCAGTAATATCAGCAGTAGATTGAATTTCGTCTCTGCTTTTTTTAGTCTTTCAAATTTAGTACAATAAACAGTGTGAGCAATGTAAGAAGCCTCTTTTTTTTGTTGCGAGGCTAATACATATAGGAATGGGATTTACTCATTTACTGTGGGTGTGTTGTTTAGTTCTTTGTTTCTAGGATTTAGGAGGTTAGTTTTCCTTGCGTTGTAAACTTTTTTCATTATGATAATGTATGGTTTTTAATATATTTTGAGGTGTAAAATTTGTTTATGTACGAGTATGATAAAAGTGATTAGCGACTCATGTTGCTTTTAAATGTCAAAGGTATTAACTATTAAATGGTCATTTCTATTAAAGACTGTTACAATCAAATAATCTTTAGCTATCCAATTGTAGTTCGTATTAAATTCATGAAAAATGGCCTAAACGGCGTACATCTATGTAATGTTCAACTCTGATGTAATGTAAAATTATGGATTGGTTATGCAGTACTTGGTGTTCCCGTGATCATCAAGAACAGGTACTTTTTGCTATGAGGTCAGTTTGAATTGACAGTACCAAATACCAATACATACTAGCATAAAGTAAACTAAATTGTTCAATTTGGTTTCAAAAGTATTTTAATCACAATTTACAAGTTAAAATGAACAACAAAAATAAGTTACACAACTTGCAAATGTTCATCAAAAACGTACAAGTCTGAAGTGCAGATAGCAATGTTAATATGTTATGCAACACTTAATTAATCAGTAATCACTAAGAGATTTCCGAGAAAAAAAAAAGTGTAGTTTATGAAGTATAGGTTGGGTCTGTTCACATTTACTAAACTGAGTTGAACTGAACTGAACTGATTGGAGCTGAATTGAACTGAATTAAACTAAATTAAATTGATTGGAGCTGAACTGAACTGAGTTGAAATAAATATTTTATTAGAGAGAAAAATTAGGTGCTGAACTAATTAAAGCTGAACTGAACTGAAATGAAATTAAGTAAATGTAAACAAGCCCTTTGTACTTTGTACTGGTATTATTCATCATATATACACTAAGGTTGTATTCTCTTCACCTTGAAGCAATCAATATGACAATATGGATCAATTACAGTAGAATCCACTAGACAATTCACTATTACAATCACAAATAAATATGAAGTAATTAATATATAGAATTCAACCATTCAATAGAACAATGTGGAGAGAATCCGGATTAATATCGTCATCAATGTCTTTAACACTAAGGCTTCTACACAAATGTTTAAGGACAATCAAACTGCAGGGATAAATAATGAGACAAAATTATACGCATTAGTCATTACACTCACTAGCATGAGTTTTGGTGTAAGTGCAACCATTGATCTATAAATTACTCGAAGTAAATTAAGACCTTAATCACTAAACACAATTTATGACGAACTACTCAATGAAATAAAATTGGACAATAGAGACCATGTATACCGACAACATAAGTAGATTTAGCAATTAAATTTACGTCAATTACTGTATTTAGTAACCATGATCATGTTAATCGCATGATTCACATCCTCACTGGACTAAGAGTCTAAGACTATACAGTCGAGTCACGGGCGGACCTTCATTGAGGCGCGGGGCCCAACCCCCTTTAATTTTTCTAAGTTATTGGTTAAAAGTAGTATAATGTTTAATAACTACAATTAAAAAGTTATAGCATAGTGGTTAATTATTGTTATTTTTTAACAAAAGGTTGGAGGATCAAACCTTGACTCCCCAAACTTTTTGGCCAAGATCCGCCAAGTTGATGATCCTTGGTTAAACTTGGGTTACATTTCACGTTAATGAAAGTAATTTGCCAAATGAGAAGTCCAAGTATGATAAAAGAGTAATAGATATTTGAAGCTAAAGAAACACCTCATAAAGAGTCATAAATTCGTTCTATTAGCTTGAGGCACCGCACTAATTTACCAGAAAGCAACACAGCATAAGGCGGTAAGGTAAAGTACATAGCTTATTGACACATGGGTATCAATTGAACTCCAAATTGGAAAGGATGAGCTTAGTTACTAGCTAATTTATGATCAACCATCGACGCAAAAGGGAGTGTCTTACGTGTCACCGCGTCATGGAGACAGAAACACCTTAACAACCTATGTGTCAGCATCACGTGAAGCATGCATTATTCAAACAAATCCAAACTTCCCTCCCTCAAAACCATGTATAAATGGCTTTCAGAAGCTTTGTCTTCATCAAGCACCCAAGTGAATAACACATTTCTATTGCAAAACTAAGCTTGCTAAAAAAAAAAAAAAAAAAAAAAAAAAAAAAAAAAAAAAGAGAAAAAAAAAAGGGATAAATATTTCGGGGTAGAAGATGGATAGGTTAAGGGATGAGTATGGGAAACCAGTTCGCCAAACCGATGAATACGGGAACCCAGTTCGCCAAACCGATGAGTACCCGGTTCAGAATCAGTACTCTGCAGGTACCATGGGTGCATATGATATAGGTGCAATAGGAGCAGACAAGTATGCAGGTGGTACAGATGCTGGAGTTCCTGGTTATGATCCTGGCTATGGGGCACCAGGAGTTGGCACTGGTACGGGAACTGCCTATCAAGGTGACAGGTATGACACAGGAACTGGAGCACGCTATGACATGGGATTGGGCGCTGGAACTAGAACTGGAACCGGTGAAACAGGAATGGGCACCAGAACCCACGGCGGCAATTACGATACTGGTGTTGTTGATATGGGTGGTACCCAACTTCAACATCAAAAACAACATGAAAGTGGTCTTACTGGTATGCTCCACCGCTCTGGGAGCTCAAGCTCTAGCTCTGTAAGTTATCCACTTAACTTCTACTGCTTATATTATGTGTTTACAAGTACTATCTATGAAATACTAATGTAATAATAAAAAATGATGAAAATCGCAGTCTGAGGATGATGGAGAAGGTGGGAGAAGGAAGAAGAAGGGGCTGAAGGAGAAGATCAAGGATAAACTACCAGGCGGTGGACGAAAGAAAGATGAATATGGCTCAACAGCGACTACTGGAAGTGATCCACATGGCCACAGTGGCTACGGGCAGCCAGAGAAGAAAGGAATTATGGAAAAGATCAAGGAAAAGCTACCTGGTGGTCACTAAATAATTTAACTCACGTACATCTTTGTACTGCTTAAACACCTCTGTTATCTTTAATGTTGTTCCTTTTTCCATGTAGAAATCTGAAATATGTAATGCACTATGTATCAGCAGCACCTCTATTTTCTGAACTTTTTTTTTCACATCGCTAGTAATCTTAAACTGTAATAAAAATATATATATTTTTTTTAAAAAAAAGGTCCTACAACTGGAGATTGAAAGTTCACTTTCAGGTTTTTTATTTATGACTACAGATAATATAGTAGAAAATTTTGCATAGACAAGCAAGTGTAAAAGAAACATTAAGAAAAAAAAGGTGGAAGTACATGTTACAGTCAAATTGCTCATACTAACACAATGAAAAGCAATTGCCAAATGCTGGAATTCACAAACTCAATTGACTCATAAAATTCATTTAACCTATTGACAATTAGTACCACACTTAGCAGCTTAAATTTCCTAGCAAGGAGATGGAGGACAAGAAAGACCCAAGTGAGGATAAACATATAAGCTTTTAATCACATGGCTCACATATCTCACATTCTCACTAACTCAGTTTTTCAATTCCCATCCTAGATTCATTCTACAAAAACCCGTTCTTTCTAAACTCAAGGATGCTGATCTTTCTTTGATTACATTAAAATTAGGTTTTTGCTAATCCAACTATTACTTTTTATACCTTTACTATCCAACAACTGATGAGAACTAAAATTCGCTGTATGTGTGTCGTGAATTTAAACATGTTTCTTGATTCTAACATGTAGGAGCCCTTGAGATCGTCCTAGCTAATATTATTGTGATTTATTTGAAGTTTATCATACTTGGGTTTTAAGAATGCATGATGTTTCATCATTGATAAATCTTGCAAGTATTTCAAAAGCGTTGAGAATGTCATAACCTACTAGTTTGAAGCTTTGTGAAACCACATGATCTGTAAAAAAATCCAAAACATAACACCTAAAAATCTTCCCTAGCCAAGAACAATCCTAAGGATTTCTACTATTAGCGCCTGTTCAGCTTAATTTCAGTTCAACTCCGTTCAGTTCCATTCCTAATTCACTTTTCTCATAAACAACTCATTTCAGGTCGTTCGGTTCAGTTCTGCCCCAATTAGTTCAGTTCAATTGTTTGCAGTAAATCGGAACAGGCACTAAGTCTATAAACATAGCTAAAAACAATCCTAAGGTCTTCTGCTATAAGATTTGAAGTAAAGTGGTATCTTCTCCCATATTCTTAAACCACAACACATGGTAAAACTATAAAAACCAACTTCAATTGAAAGAAAAAGGGAGGAGAAAAAAACCATTAAAATCATTAAGAATAAGGCACCTACAGACTAAAAGATGCAAAACTTAACAATAAAGCAATAATAAGCTAAGGTATCATAATGGTATCGATAAGATGAGTGAATTTAATAACCCAAATTTATACCTAGTACCTACTCAAAGAAATCTTGGAATTTTTGTGGACGATACAATTAATGATGTGAGCATACTAAGCAATAGCCAAATGATGGAGTTCACAACTTGTTGCAGTACTTAACTTTAATATAACCCTAATTGATCGTTAGCCAGGTGTCATCAACTAGAACAAAAATTCAAAACTACCCAGCAAAACAATATACCTAGACATATGAAGATTATCTAAGGACATAAGACAATAGAAAACCAGGGGAGGAGCTAAAAGATGGAGGAAAGTTGCCTGTTGCCTTCTCGATGGACTTTACAAGCTCCTTAATGACATGTTTCAACATATAGATCTCATCAACTAGGTTTTTTGTTTCCCATTCTTGATCCATTCTGCAAAAATAAATTAAAAACAATCCTATCTGAGTTTAACTGGTTAATGCAAAGGCACATTCTTTCTTGTGCAATAATGTAGTGCAAAGGGGAAATTATAGTAAAAGTGAATTAAATTTATAAAACTAATTTGACAATGAACACACACGAATATATGAAGGAATGCAAACAAACCAACACTAGCGGACAGCTAGCAAACAAGTTTGGTCAAAACTCTAAAGCAATAAACTCACTAACAATTTTATCCAATTCACTTAAGCTTAAACACTTATGTTCGATTTGTTTGAAGCCTTAAATCATTTAACAGATAATAGAACTAATTAATATAAGCTCATTGGATTAAACTCTCAAACATAATAAACTCTCAAACATAATAAACTGACCTGGGTTTGGAGGTAGGATTGTCACAGCAATGGGAAAAAAGCACCTTCACAACAGGGTGCAGATTGATTTTTACGAATGGTTCTGCAGTACCTTCTGAGCAACAACCAGAACAGCACCATGAATTTGGATTAAGTAAAACTATTTGCATCATGGAAGATTTTGTCTTCAGATCCTTAACCACAGAGCGGAAGGACAGTTCATCTTTAGCACTTTCCAGGAGTTGGCAAGTGAACATTCTCTCCAATGTGTACTTACTGTCCACAAGAGCCAAGTAATCAATGCAAATTTCAGATGAAAACCATACCAATGCAAGGAAACATAAATAGGGAAGGAAAATCAGCAGAAAGTTTCAACAATTACCTGAATAAGTCAGCTGAGAGCTCTGAAGGTGGAGAAATTGAGATATTACATTTAAGAAGTCGAATGCCACCATCTAGTGGTTCAGAACCATCACTGCAAGGATATGCACCCACTGTACAACAGCATTGAGGACATGCGAAATCAATCCAGTCTATATCTTTTGAAAGGCCATCTAATCTGAATAAAAAAGCATTTCCGAGATAGCAATTGAGGAATGATTTCTGGTCAGCTTCAAGAGCAGCAGGACCACCAGCAGGTTCGTTCTTAGAAGACTCTAAAGTATCATGTTCACAACCAGAGTGCGCTGCCTCAGCATCAGTAGCAGAATCAACCCTTGCAGGAACACAAGATGGCTTCTCTTCTTGGTCTTCACAAAGTTCTAAGGGTTCTCTGTTCATATCTGTAGAGATGTGCTCTGAGCTAAGTTTTGCAGAAGAATCATGAAACAAGGGACTTTCAACCAATATACTAGCACCAACATCGCTAATAGAATTAACATCAATGTCACCCCACCCCTCGTTCTCACCACTTCTAATTAAATCCTTTGGAGACTTAAATCCTGAAACATCATCCTTGCAAAGAATGACAGATGCAGCTGTTAATAGGCATGAGCCCTCAGCACACCTATAGGATTTGACATATTTATTTACAAGTTTCTCACTGATCCCTCCAAATGAGCAGCAACAAGTCCCAAACCAATTGTCAGCAACATCGGTCCAGTTAACAGAAGGCAGGTCCACCAAACACCTATACTCACATAAGACAAATGTAATGAATTTCACATAGTTGTGCCAAATTAACAACAGAGAGCAGCATGTATTTGCAGATAATTACAAACTCAAAGAGAATATTATTATTCAATAGAATCAAGCTACAAAGTGAAAGGCCTAGAGTCTAGAGATGTCATATAGAGGGAATACTGGAACAGAGCCCTCGTATAATACACTGATAATTAACAATTAGAAATAAAGGCTAAAATCATTATGACAGTGATTAGCTAAATCACTCATGGATATCCAACAAAGACATGCAGCTAAGAAACTAGAAACAAATAGTACAAAGGGACAGAATGCTTATAGCCTTAATCTGCACAAAAAATCAGGATGCGGCTAAATTTTTCATTGGTTTATAGCATCACATCAAAGCACTCATTAGTCCGTACTCTGTGACTCTGTAACAATTGATGATCAATGCATATCATTATGGATTACCGCAAGGTTTAAACAACTCCAAATGTATCTTATCTTTCCTTTATAGTTCGATACTTAGTAACACACCACATTTTTCTTTTCTACTCACAATAAATGCAATCAGCAGTTGAACATACATCTAATTGTTTGCAAGAGAATCAAATTCACAACAGCATTGTAATTACCATGAACAATATATCAATAAGTCACCATTATGATGAAATTCGAGCAATCAACCACTAATAAATCGTTTTTGCAAACAACTTACACACACCTTACAGAACGGCTAGTCAGCTTAAACGCGCATTTTCTGCAGTAGAAGTCCACATCTCCTTTGGACGACAATGCCTTGAAATCTACTCAAACCAACAACAACAACATTTCACAAAATTAAAGCTACAAACAAACAAGAATTAAATCAAAAATAAGGAAATTCAAAAAAAAAAAAAATAAATAAATAAAATGAATAAATTATCGAACCAGAATCCATGGAAAGCGGCTCAAGAAAACCATCGGATGAGGAAAACGCGCCAAATTCATCTCCAGAACTGAGTTCAGAAATAAAACTAGAAACAATAGGATGGTCAACAGAAAGAAGAAGAGGAATCTTAACTTGAATGTGATCATCCAGAGCACTGAAATAGAGCGGATTATCGAGGTCGACTAAAACCCTAGGTAACGGAACGAAGAGAGAGACTGGATTTGGGGATTTATTATGTTTCCAAGTTAAGATAAGAAGTGATTTTTCGAACTTTAAATCGACATTAAGATCAATGCAATGAGTAATTGGATTAATTTCTGGGGAGAAGATGAACAGTTTGAGGAGAGGGATGTGAGATTGAGCTTCCCAGGTGTACCGCCATTTTTTAGGGTTTTGATTTTCGGACAACATTTTTTAAAAAAAAACTGCTCAGTAATCTAGCGGACTGTGAAAGAAAATTTCGGAAATGGTTACGGTGAGTACGTAATACTCTGTACTCGTATTTCTTAGGTATGGAGTCCTAATTTAAGATTTGTTCTCTTACATTGAAATTCAATTCAGTTCAGTTCAGTTTATATCAGTTCAGTTCAGCTTCTAATTTACTTTTCTTATAAAATATTCATTTCAGTTCAGTTCAGTTCAGCTCAGTTCAGCTCAGTTCAGCTCAGTTCAGCTCGGTTCAGTTCAGTTCAGCTCAGTTCGGTTCAGTTAGTTCAGCTCAACTCAGTTCAGTTCAGTTCAGTTCAGCTGAGTTCAGTCAATGAGAACAAGCCCTTAATTAAGGGTCTGTTTTCATACGATTATTTTCATTTTATTTCTAATAAGTTCAATTCTGTTCAGCTCTAATAAGTTCAGTTCAGTTCAGCTCCTAATTTCCTTTATTTATAAAATATTCATTTTAATCCAATTCAATTCATTTCAGCTCTAATAAGTTCAGTTCGGTTGAGTTTAGTCAATAAGAACAGGCCCTAACATTCTACATTTGTCGATGTAAAACTTTAACCATATAGACTAGAGTAAAACTGTCTTGACCCCTATCGTTATATGTCATAAACATATACTCCGTGGTGCATGTGAATAGTGCAAAAGTTAAAATGATACACTTAAAAACACACAAGACAGTAGTATTATAATTTTGCCAAGACTATGTGAAATACTTTGTAGTCGTTGGAATATAGATACTTTTTTCATTTTATCAAGTGTCCCATTTTGCCTTTTTACCCTAAACCCTATTCAATTCACTTAGTTCACTTTAATCAATAATGTTCATAATTTGTACATAAAATATATACTATGTATATATATATCATGTTAGTATTTATTGTAATTATCTCGATGTATCAGTACTGCGTGCTGCTGCTAGTGCTACCGATGTCTGATTTTGGGATTTGTTAAACATCGCCCGCGTTTTTCTACATAAAGCCCACATTTTTTAAAAATGTTGACATTATTGCCCTTGTTTTAATTTTTACCGAAAATAAAATTTTTCACTCATAAAAAATGTGGAGCAGGACTGGATCGCCGAGTGAAACCGAAGAGCCCTCAACGTCGGGTAGATGCACCGGAGAGACGCCGTTGACGCCGGAAAAGGAGGTACGAAGCCATCTAAAACCACGAATTGGCGGCTGGCGTCCTGCCGGGACGCCGTGACCGTAGTGGTGGCGCCTAGCCAGGACGCCGCCACCGTGGCTTTGGCGCCTGGCCAGGACGCCGCCACCGTGGCCGTGGCGTCTGGCCAAGACGCCGCCGCCACGGTGGCGGCGTCCTGGCCAGGCGCCACCGCCACGGTGGCGGCGTCCTGGCTAGACGCCACCGCCACGGTGGCGGCGTCCTGGCTAGGCGCCACCACTATTTTTTTTTTTTTTTTTTTTTAATTTAATTTAGAATTTGTTTATTTTTTTTTTTTTGTGTTACAATTTTTTTCTTTTTTTTTTGGTTTTTTTTTGTTTTGTTTTTAATTGTTTTAATTTGTTTTTGTTTTTAATTTATTTATTTTTTATTTTTTTTTTTACAATTTTTTTCGTTTTATGTTTTTTTTTTGTTTTTATTTTTTTGGTTTATTTTTATTTATTTAATCTAAAGTTTTGTTTATGTTTTTTATTTTTGTGTTTTGTTTTTTTTTTTTTTTTGAATACTTTTTGTTTATTTCTTTGTTTGTTGTTTATAATTTATTATTGTTTTTGCTTTTGTGCTAATGTTGTGTCAAATGTATTAATTTAATCTACTCTTATGTGATTATATTTATATGTTATTGTTGCAGGATTATGGTGGAGACGGAAATGATTATAGTGGGATTTTTGTACACGATGGTCTGTTCGAAGATGCTCAACAAGCGGTTGATTGGGCGAAACAGGTTGCAATTAGATCAGGTTTTTGTTTAGTAGTAGCAACTCATAAATCTCAACGGGATGGTAGAATGGATCGCATTTTGAGATGCGACCGTTATCGCAAAAGGGAGGAACGAGATTTCAGTCAAGCGATTCGGTTTGATACAAAGCGGAAAGGTTGTGGGTGTCAGTTCAGAGTAAAGGTTCGACAACAGCAAAGGGGTGACGGTTGGGAAGTGAAGAGTTACGGTAAATGGGGGTATCACAACCATGAGATGATCGCATATGAAGTGGGTCATCGACAGTTAAGTGGCCTAAGTCCTGCTGCGAAACTAATTGTAAAAGAAATGAGTGATGCTCAAGTGAAGCCTGCTAAAATATTAGCATCTGTGTTGGAGAAATTTCCTGAAGACCAGCCAAACCGAAGACACATCTACAACGTCAGACATAAATTGAGGTTTGAACGGTCAGAGGGAAGGAACCCTATACAGCAGCTTCTACACCAGGCACAAGCACGTGGTTACCTGTACTGGTTTGAATCTGATGAAGACACATCGGAGGTGACTCATTTGTTCCTTGTGCATCCTGATTGTGCTGATATTGGACAAACCAAGTTCTTCATTTTGGAAACACTACTACATGTAGAGTTGAGAGCGCTCATAGAGCTCTGAAGGACTGGATTGATTCTTCCACCTCTGCTCTGGATACACTGTTCGAGAGAATAAACAAGGCTATTGATACTCAGAGGAACGGCATCAAGAACTCTCTCGAGGACTCCAGACGGCGACATGGCACGATTTATAGCCATTTCATATTTAAGATTCTCCATGGTCGTGTGTCACACTACTGCTTGGGGTTGATTCTGAGCGAGCACACCAGGATGAGGGAGTTGGGTGATGAAGTGCTACCCACGTACTTCATGACATGTTCAACTCGTCGTGCTTGGATCATGAGGAACCTGAGGGGGTCGAGCGACCACGGGGCCGACAACCACGGCGGGAAAGGAGTGCGTTTGAGTACATTCGTGGTCGTGGTCGTGGTTAGTTTTCGTATTTAGTTTTCCCATTTAAATGTGAACCTGTATTTAGTTTTCGTATGCCCACTAATTACAACTTAAAATAAAAGTTATAAAAACTAAAAATATAATGTCAAATTCTAAGAACTTAAAATAATAATTATAAGAACAGATAATGTTAACTTTTACAAACAACTAGGAAAATGTTTTATAAATGCACTGCCGACATATCAATAATCTCTCTGTGACGCCCACTGCCACTGCTCAAGGGCCCGTTCCAGTTCATCAATAACAGCTCTGCCTGTTGCAGTCGTCATGTTGTCCCTCTCCTCAAAAAGTCTGTGTCCCAACTGCGTCATCTTTCCCATCCACTACACATAACAAAACACATAAAATTCAATAACGACGTATTATGAGACGTATTATATGAAAAAAACACAACTACAAATGTTTTATGAGACGTACCGCATCCACGGCAGTGGGCGGTGGCACATCATCATCATCGGCGTCGTCGCCGTGGTGGACGTCTCTGATCAACCTCGGGTGCGAGTGCCGGTTGTACCACTCCATGTAGTGCTGGTCACACATGGCAGCCACCCCAGTTGGCGGCCGCTGCAACTGCTCAATCCATATGCGGGCAACCATCGGAAACTGCTCCCACGTGCCAATCATGCTTGCCGGCCATTGGACGACGTACTCCTTCAACGACGCAGATCGGACGGCCTTACTGGGCCATGCTGGTGGAGGAGGAACAACTTGGACATATCCAAGCTGGCGAAGACAGCGCTGCGGCATGTACGCCTCTACGATCTCACGATACTGAATCAGTCCCGTGTAGAGGGTCCTGGGTACCCTATTACTAGGGTTCTGGCCGAAAGGCATCCAGTTCACCTGCACATTTTTTAAAATTAGTAAGATTCATACAATAAACACATCAAACTATAAAAGTAGAAATAATTTAAACACTTTACCTCTAATGGGGACATCCTGTCAAGCAATAACCGTATCGATCGCAGGCGGTCAATGGACTTCTTCTCGACACGCGGACTCCACGCACAGGCACGTGGCTGGCCATCCCCAATAGGAACCGGGTCGCGGTGTGGTCGAAACGCCGGGAAATACTCGTATATCCACGTCTGTAACAACGTCATACATCCAGTGATACCTGCCGCATCAGCCCGGCTCGAGAATCCTAACTGGCGATACATGTACGCTAATGTAGCCGACCCCCAAGAAAACTGGCCTACTCTGTCGGGCTCACACGCGTCAACTATGTCGCGTGGCCTGAGCTTGTTTCCGCTCTTATCCGGAAACAAGGTACACCCGAGAAGAAGAAAAACATATGCAGCCAGCTGTGTGTCCTGCGTCCTACGTGAAGTGGGGTGCAAACATCGCTGCAAAAACTGCTGCGATCTTAACACCGCCGTGATCCCACACACCAAGTGCCGCTGTGTACAGCGCAGCCCTATCCACCGCCAACAGCTCCGCCAATAAATCTGCCTGATCCGCATCTGTGACAACAGATGCTCGGTTTCCCTCTACGGGAATCCCAAGGATGGCCTCGACGTCATGCAACATGATCGTCATCTCACCGAACGGAAGGTGGAAAGAGTTCGTGTCCGGCTGCCATCGCTCAACGAAAGCCGTGATCAGCGTCGAGTCAATCCTCTCATGCATGGTGGCAGGAAGGTGGCTCACTCTAGTGGCCCTCAATCGGCCGACCATCTCGCTCTCCTCCGGCCAAGCCTCAGCCCAACTACACAAGAAGTTACAAGTCCTCTCCCGGGTTTGGCATTTCAAAATGCCGCTATCCAAAGCCCGCTCTTGGTCCTCCCAAATACGGGTAGCGATGTGTCCTAGAAAGCTAGGAATCACACTCCCGTCTATAGGTCCCCCAACCACCTCGCCCCTCACCACCCAAGAATCATTAACGGCCCTCGACCGTTTTCTGCTAACCGCAGACACAGTGGACGCAGATGATGTGCCAGATCTACTAACAAATCTACCATCTCTACCCTTACGCACGTCTACCCTACGCGTCTCATACACATCATCAAGCCTCTGACTGAATGGACCGTAATCATCATATGGTCCACTCTGATCGTCCACATCCTCATCTGCATCCTCCTCCTCCTCCTCCTCATCACCATCATCATCTTCATCATCCTCAGAATAGTGCACCCGTTCTCTACGAGCCGAGGCCGAAATACCACGGGATCTAACGTGTCTGGGCCCCGAGCTCTCCATTGAGTTCATCGTACTTCTCATAATGTCCATACTCTTCCCAGCCCCAGAACGAAAATACGATGCCTAACACAAAATAACAAAACATGTAATATGCAATATAAACATGTAATATAAACATAAAAAAAGTAATTAAAATAAATAAATAAAACAATATACATATGATGGAAAATAAATTAAAAACATTACAAAATATTAACAACCTAAAAATAAAAAAATTAATAACCTAATAAATAAATAAATAAAAAATTGGAAAAAACAAAGCAAAAAAAAAAATTACCCAAAAAAAACAAATTGGAAAAAACAAAGTGAAAAATATAAAATTATAAAAACTTAAAAAAAGAAGAACATCAAAATTTTAAAAAAAATTTATAACAAAAAAAAGGGAACATAAAATTTTTTTTAAGTAAAAAAACTAATTCAAAAAAAAAAAAAAAAAGAACAATAAACAAGAACATAAAATTAAAAATTAAAAAAAAAAAAAGAGGAACATAAAATTTTTTTAAAAAAAACCAACAAAATTTAAAACAAAATAAAAAAAAAAATCAGAAACATAAAATTTAAAATTAAAAAAAAGAAAAACAAATTTAAAAAAAAATCAAAAAAAAAATAATTATTTTCGAAAATTAAATTTCAAATTTAAAACCAAAAAAAAATTAAAAAAAAAAATAAAAAGGCGGCGGCGCCTAGGCCAGACGCCGTGACGGTGGCGGCGGCGTCTAGCCCAGACGCCACTACCACGGCGGCGGCGCCTAGGCCAGACGCCGGTGCCGTGGTTCTGGCGCCTGGGCCAGACGCCACCGCCACCGTCACGGCGTCTGGATTAGGCGCCGCCGCCGTGGTAGTGGCGTCTGGGCTAGACGCCGCCGCCGTGGTGGTGGCGTCTGGCCTAGGCGCCGCCACCGCCTCCGACCTTTTTTTTTAATTTTTAAACACAAAATTAATAAAAAATACCTTCTCGCCGGAAAACCGCTGTCCACCCGCCGCCTGTGCCGCCACTTCCTTGCCGGGCCGCCTCGACATCGCTCGGAAAGTTTTTTAGAGAGAGAAAGTGGAAGTAGAGAATTGAGAGAAGAAATTGTGTTTTTTACTTTGAGGGCAAAAGTGACAATTCACTCTAATTTTGTGGGCTTTATGTGGAGATTCGCGGGCGATGTTTAGCAATTGAGCTGATGTTTCTAGGATATTAGCTTAATTATACGTCTTTATTTGTTTTGCGATCCTATTATCGCTTGTCTAATGGAATTGCAGCATCCTGAACCTCTCCACTAGATCTGCTATAACCGAGGTTGTTAAAAAATGTTAGGGCCTATATATGTGTTGTTACTTGTTACTTTGTTAGTAAGCCTGCCATTGGACTATTTTGCACACAACTACTAATCTTTAGTAGCTAGTTTATTTCATGGTAGTTTAAGGTTTTTTTTTGGAAGAACATGTTTACAATCATAATATAAACAATTATTTTGCATTTAACATACCAATGAATTATAGTTGGATTTATTAGAGCTTGGTATCCTTTATGTTTATGTTAAATTAATTTGTGTTCATTTTTAGATTGTCACGACTCACGAGTAGAAGAGATTGGAGAAATCTCTTGCACAAAAGGCTAAACAAGTGACTGAGTGAACATATACAAATAAAATACAAGTAATAAATATTGCATATTGTTCTTTTCATTCATGCCTAAGTAACCAATTTTGTCTATTCCAAAAAAAAAAAAAAATTAAATTGTACTTGATTGAAAAGAAATGAAGTTCCCTCATAATTGCAAATTCTTTAAAAGTGTAATCCCTCGGCCAACCAAGCCATCAATAAAATTCTATACACCCAATTGCAATACAACTTTACACCATAGTGTGTGTTTAAGTTCAATCATTGCCATGCCTTCCTCTTGTGATTTGTGTAATTAGTGGATTAGTGATTCTAACTTTCCCATATATTTGGCAAGCATATTCATAAAATAAATTGATTATTTATACCCAATATTATACTTTTAGGTAATATAATGCATTAATTAAAGCTATAATGGATTGCATTGCTTCTCAATGTGGATCGTTTCTAATTTGCGTGCTATAACGAAACGGCATTGGTGGTGTGGCCGTGCGGGAGCTATTGTGAGTGACAAAGTCTTAGATCATCCCAAAAAAATTTAAAATTTATGTGGGCTCACATCTCATACCATACGTGATACGTCCATACATAGTGTCTATCCACCTTTTTTGTGCTCACATACAAATTTTATAATACATTTGTTGGCATCCAACCCAAATACCCAATATTCATTTTTTTTTTAAATATCATGCTAATATTGATTTAATGGAAAGGATTATATCTTTTGTGAGATTGAAGGTTTATTGTCCATTAGATATTTAGATGTACTCATGTACATGATGATAATTCTCTATCCTTCTTCCTACTCTTAAAATGTCTAATTGAGTTGAACCGAGTAGGCTAGTGCAAAATTCCAACCTAATTAACAAATTTTATTTGAGTAATATACTACTAGTACGATATTTAGTACTCCATCAACATTCATATTTTAGGACTATACTATTGCTTATTTTAGGATAATTAGTATTGTATTACTTATTTAGGAAATATAGAAATATAGAGTTATCCTTTAAAAGTAATATAAACATTACCTTATAAATTTTTAGAATCATCTCACAATTTCAGTCTGTAGTTAATTAAGACCCGTTCACTTCAGCTTAATTTCAGTTCAGTTCAGTTCAGTTTAGCTCCAATCAGTTCAGTTCAGTTTAGCTTCTAATTTCTTTCTCTCATAAAATATTTAGTTCAGTTCAGTTCAGCTCCAATCAGTTCAGTTCAGTTCAGTTCAGTTCAACTCCAATCAGTTCAGTTCAGTTCAGTTCAACTCCAATCAGTTCAGTTCAGATCAGTTCATTTCAGCTCAAATCAATTCAATTCACCTTCAATCAGTTCAGTAAATATGACCAGGCCCTTAGTTATCCAATTAAAGACATGTAGGAGATACAATTCTAATTAATTGATTGATATTTTTAAAACATCCAATTAATGAAGGTATATACAGTATAATCAACGACTGATCCCATATCAATCAATATTTATAGTTTAAGTAGCTCATAATGCGGGCTTTTCCCACACCTCATCATCCATATAGAGAATAAGACCAAACAAATTGGCACCTCACACACCTAAGCCCCTGGCTATTGGGTGTATGTTGCTATTAATGTTTGTTATTTGTACTACTGGTACAGTACAGTGATGTTAGCATTTGTCCAATACAGCAATACTTGTGTTCATACATTACATTCAAATTCAACGTTATTTGAAATAAATTTGAGGATATTTTTATTAAGTACAATCATGTGAGCTAAAAATCAAGCATGACTAAAATCAGTAACATACTTTGGGTATTGAGAATTGACACATAGTTATGAGATCATGTTCGGTTAGCTTGGTTAAAATCTAGAGGATTACTCGTACATGGTAGTACTCAATACCTAAGATCATATTTCATTTACATTATTTATCCTTGTGGCTTTTTGTTATACAAAAAAATAAACATAATTTAATTTGATTATACATTTCTAAATTAATAGTCCTTTTCATGTTACAATGATTGATAGTGAATTTGAACAAATATTAAAAAAAGAAATCCATGGTATACAAATTGTCCATGATAAAAACAAAAATGTATTATAGAAATTGTTATATTATCATCTTTTTTCAATTTCTCATTATTATCCACAATCCATCACCCTATTTAGTTGGATATACTACTCAATAATTGCAACCTTATCTTTAAGGAGTTTATTTTCTGAAGATTTGTATAAGACTATTTGTTGGTTAGCTCAAATAATGTTATGCATATATTTTTTTTTTAAAAGGGTAAATGACATACAGGGTACTTATTTTCTATCTTTGCATATTATAAATTAATGTGCACAAATAATGACATTTGACATATAAGGACCATTTTAGTTCAAATGGTCTGGATTGTTGTATACTTCTGAAATGATTATATAGTAAATGTTATGAACTTATTATAATTTCAAGTTATATAATACTGTAGTTCTTATTTAAATTTAATTCCTCCTAAAGTAAGTTTATATACTTAAGGCCAGGTAAAAACAAGGTTTAATAGAATACTCGTAATTTGCAACATCAAAGCAACAACTTCTAGTTTTTAGGTTTAAAAAACACTTATATAATATTGGAGAATTGTAATCATGCATGTTAGGTTTGTGTTAACTTTTCATGAAGGTGGACAATGAGGATGGTGACCAATAATCCAATATATAAACATGAATGTGGTAGCTGTCCAATTCAACTGCGTCAGAACACGGTAATTAGTCCAATTACAATTAATTAAAAATGGTGATTAAGTAGATTTGAATCACTTTAAAACTCTTATTTAATAACCTTAAATCGTTGAGGAACGCCAGGTAAAGTTGAAGTTTATTGAGTGGATTTTCGGGGGTGGAAATTCTCTTACCTTTTCCCCTATTATTATATCAAGGTTTATTTATTCGATTTTTGTGGGTTGCATGATTAGCATTGATTCCTCAAACTAATGATTAAGAGGAGCCAATCAAAATTTGATGATAAAAATAAGTATTTGGAAAGGTCACCATAAGGTGACCCTTAAATCATGTACGCAAAATTTAATTGAAAAAGTCCAAAATAAAGTATCTGCGTCATATGACGCATTACACACAATAATGGCTACATTACAATAATGCCTGCATACTAATGATGTTTTAACATGTAATTTGATTCCAATGTACTTTGACATTACACTTTGATAACATAACAAAACCACATACTTTCTCCCTTATTAATAACACATACCAAGTAAAATCTTATTAATTGCGGGATTCATATTGTGTTGTTAACATTAAATTTGTACACGAACCCATCTGAAGTAGACACCTTTAATTAATAACATCGATCAACACATGAATATGTCCTGGGTAGGCACGGTAGGATAATTGGCAAATGAAAACCCCCACGAATTCATCGAAAAACCATCATCAAAATCAAGATCAAAGCTTCCAAAGCTCTCTTGATCATCACATTCACTGCTTGTAGTAGTCCTAAAGATAACGTTACTATTATTAATGTTGTTGTTGCTGACGCTGAGGCAGTTAATAATATCATTAAGTGACTGAAGACGATTACTGAGCTCAGCTAGCTGAGCCCTGAGGACAGAATTCTCTGCCTCAACGTCTAGGTAAAGCTGCGTGGTACCGTTTGTGGTGGACAAGATCTTGTTGTTTTGAGCCTTAAGCTCGTTCACCTCAACTGCTAGATCGTCTAGATGTTTCTGCTTTCGAAGGCGGGATCGCCTTGCTGATTCGCGGTTGGATTGCATACGCTTTCTCTTCCTTGTATCCATGACTTGTTGAGGGTCTGCCTCGGATCCAGATGATGAATTGTTGTTATGAACAATAACTTGCTGTTGTGGACTTACAGATGAAGTTGAACTAGCCATCTATGTTAACAATATATAATTATACTATACGTACGTAACAAAGAAAATAAATATATGTATATATATATTTATATTTGTTGAAGAAGGTGATTAGTTCATGAGAAAACGTAGAACCAGTAGAGGAAGACAACAGAGAAGGAGGAGACAAGGTGGGTACGACGGCGAAGGGCGGAGTTGATGGTGAACCCACAGAGGAGGACTTCACTGATTATAGGAGACATTAAGAATACAAATGATGGTAGGTTTCAATCTTAATCATCTAATTTTATTTCATGTTTGTGTTTGGTACGTGTATGTAAATATGGAATCAAGATGTGTAAGAGAGATCGAAAGAGAAAATTGGTTGGATTATTTTTGGGTTGGAGGAAGCTTGTAAGATGAGCCAATCTATGAAGAAGAAGGAAGAAAGAAAAACTTGACAAAAAAAACAAAACTTATTAAACCAAAAAGAGAGAAGGAAATTAAAGTGTGGAGGAGAAATTAAAGAGGTTTTGGTGATGGGTGAAGGTTGTATTTTATAACAAGTGATTGATTATTGTTTACTACTAATTAACTCTAAAGATACTTTTTAAAGTACTCCAATAGGCCATTTATAGTAGTCCAACCTAATTGAGTACTATTTCATTATATTTAAATCCAAAATCAATGGTTGAGATTTTTTCTTCACCTAAGTGTGTGTATAACTTTTGAGTTTAGACCATGTATTATTTGTATAATTATTATGTATATTTAATTGCAACTTGTGAAGGTTAGTTGTTGTCATTAGATCATTTAGAGAAAATAATATAATAATTTCTTACTAATATATATACTCACTAGGCCTTATATACAAGTTTTTTGTCATTATAAAATGTTTAAATCACAATTTATCTCTTAATAAAAATTATAACTAGAGCTTAATGTGAGGTGGGAAAATTAAACATACAATTTATATCATACACAAACATTCATTCTTAAATCTTAAGGACTAAATCAAAACCTTATTAATAATAAATTTGGACTTGTATATTACTATACATTAAACATGATCAAAATTTTGAGAATTGGGATTTAGGACAACGTGGGCTCTCTATTTTACGAAGGTTCGGAGTATGAAGTTGGAGCACTCTTCACAGAAATAGTCTTGAAACTAAATTAACAAAATTATAATGAGTAGTTTAAATGTTTCTAATTAAAATGGTGGCGGTGGATCATTCCAAATGCAAGCTGTCACACGACATCAAGGATTCAACGCCAATGATTTCTTATCATACTCTTTCTGTTTTTTTTTTTAGGATTGAAGATCTCCAATCATATTTGGTGGTAAATAGAGATGCTAAAATAGGTGCTTTGAAATTGGCCACCGTTTGTTTTTTATTTTTTAAGGGTATGTTCGGCAAAATATAGCTGTGAAGGTAGCTGTAACTGTGGAGATAATTGTGAGCTGTGTATGTAGCTGTTAGCTATCAACAAGCTGTTAGCTGTGAAGATAAATAATTTAGATATGAAGGTTCGGTAAAGTAGCGGTTGACTAGCTGTTACATATAAAAATCAACATTTTATTTTTAAAACTATAGATTAAATTTTTAACAGCTACCTCAAAAGCTACCTCTAATTTCAAAAGCTAATCTTTCTAACTTTTCATAAAAGCTACCTCCACCACTAAAAGCTACCATAACCACTACTTTGCCAAACACTCACTTTTTTTGTTAAGTAGTGATTTGACTGGGTCAAACCACTAAAAGCTACTCAAAAACTAGCGCCGAACATGCCCTAAGTTTGAGTATTTATTTATAATCAGTGTTCCGTAGAGGCTTTTGTATTCGTCTAAATTATATTGCACAAATCGCGGAAAACTTTTATAATTTTGTTATTTTTTATTTTTTTATTGACAATCAAAGATAAATTTAGGTTCGATTTTAAATGTAGACCAAATAAGTTATTTTTATTTCGATTAAAAAGATGAGAATATAATTCAATATCAATCATAGCAAGAGAGAAACGGTTATAAAATTTGATGTCTATTAGGTTGCCATAAATTGTAGTGGGATACTGGGATGTAATATGGAGTTGAAGAAATGGCGGGGCTCAAACTTTGTTGCCATAATGTGGTGAGATGTAATAGTAATAGTAATAGTATATGGAGTAGAAGAAATGGCGGGATTCAAACTTATGATCTCAAAATCACTCCATGAGTTGTCCATTAACCCACCATTTTCCCTAAACATGCTTGATTATTTCCATATTCATTATAATTTCAGCAATTATAAATTTATAACCCGTAAAAATAACAATAAAGATATCCCAATAAAGTAAACAAAGCGAAGGGATTATAGCTTCTCTGGTTGCAATTGGGTAATATATTTAGGAAGATCAGAGGCAGGTCCAATCCTAAATTTGTAGCAACTGACTACTTTGGTTACATATTTGGAATTGTCTGAATTTTGGAATTGTCTCAGCATGTCAACATTTTCGAAGTATAATCTCTAAAGCTCAAGGTCATTGGGTCCAATGGGTTTTATCTGATCCAATGGGCTCTAATATCCTGCCCAATAGACTGATAGAGTAGCAGGAAAACAGACTCAGCGTTAAAAAAAAAAGGCAGAACGTAAAAAATGTGGCTGCTGGGATTCGAGCCCAGGTCTCCACGGCCACAACGTGGAATTCTAACCACTAAACTACAGCCACTTTGCTGTAAAATATGTTTTATTGTGTATAATAATATCACATAAGCCAGACAAACGCTAGACAAAGTATGTTTCCAGTCATAGAATATGCATGAATTTCTTTTATTTGATCTAAACTCTAAAGCTTCACTTATTACTTTTAAGCAAATTATAGAAAATACAGTGTGTTACAACTTAGAACGAAGTAATACCTTGACCGTGAATTAATATTGATACTCAATAATTCAAACCAATAAAACTTTCTTATATGCTACTGTAGTTAAGTATTATATTAAGAGGAAAGTAATTAATACTAATTCTTCTCTCACTTTTTTTCAATTTTCTTGTCCGTCCGAGAGACCGAGATATGATACTAGAATCACTATGGATACATTTACCAACATACAATAATTGATAGAGTACAACTTTGACAATCAGTATCTTCAATTATAATAATGAAACTAAGGGTCTATTCACTTCTGCTTAATTTCAGTTCACTTCTGCTTAATTTCAGTTAACTTCAGCTCCAATCAGTTCAGTTCAGTTCAGCACTTCAGCTCAGCTAACCTCAGTTTAATAAATATGAACAAATCCTAAAATATACACATACTTGTATTAAAATGATTCGAGTAATTTGCAACAAACTATTATATATTCAAACGAGGCAATAGGTAGAGAAATGCAATTAAGGGTAACATTATGGATAATATGATGAAGAGGTGGGTATTTAAATACAGTACGACCAATTATACTGTAATGTTTTACTTTGTAATTAAAAAATTGATGCGGATCGAATTTTGGCCATTGATAGTGCACTGAAAGTTTCCTTTCGCGTGCACCAAAAAATAATAATAAAACCAAGTGGTCTTTCTACATAAATAAAAATATATAAAAGTTCTGTCATATACAAGTATTAAAATTTGCTTTCTTGGTCGGCTGCAGCTAAGATGTAGATGATCATTTTAGAAACTCTTAGCTTGCTTGCTTAATTAATTAATTTGTCAAACATTATTGACCTTTTATTCAACTTATATTTCTCATTCGAAAAAGTTACATATACGAGCTGAGGATTTAATCAAATAATAATAGCACACAAAATAATGTGTAATGTACAATACTCCATACTCTCCTTCTTTTACAATTTATTCACATAATTAATAAAGAAACACATATTACCAAGTTTGACGCATATGTACTGAACTAATTGATTATAAGTTTATGTTTTAAAAAGATACACTGAAATGAACATAACAAAAACCACCTAATTATTCTTGTAATTAAGAAAATCACCAAAGATAATCAAAATGAATTGAAGTACATGGATAATGAAAAAAATAAAATAAAATTGGAAATCATTAATAGAATCAAGTGAGCTATTTAAGGACTATATAATATCAAAGTTATAGGGAGGAAAAACTTTTGCCAACCCCTCAAAATAAAAAAAGAAATGAACAAAGGTCACTCATCATATACATGAATAATGAATCAAAGTGGATAAAATTTGTATGTAGATGAAGAGAGTATATTAACTCCTTACTCTAATAAAATTTAGAGGGTGTTTGTTATAAGTTTTATTTCTTTTAAAAACAATAACAACTCATCGATTCTAAAATGTTAAGTGAGTTTTCAATTCAAAATCAGTTGTTTTTGACCAAATTAGATTGCGAATATGGCAATGACCTAAATTGTTAAAATGAGAGTGGACTGTAGCTTGTAGGATATGATTGTGTAGATTGGGAACTTCAACAACATTGAATATAATGTGTAATTAATCTCACAAAACAAAAACCTAAATCAATGTTAAATTGAAACAAATCACAATCACATATGAATTACTATATTAACAACTAATCATCTTTCGGTAGGATCGCAAATAGATATAAATGAAAACACCTTAATAACAAAATGAGAAAAAGTAGTAGGACCATGGTCCCTGAAAGCTGGATTCATACCCTAGAAAAATTAAAATTTTGAATAGGGAAAAAGATGTAGATTCTCTGCTTACAATGCCTTGTCTTCTTCTGAATCACCCTACTTTAATCCGCCTCATACCAACTTTATCCCCCTCCTTTCCAGGCTCCTTGACCACATTATCATATATTCCCATCTCTAATTATCAACCATCTATTCAAACTCGCTATAATACTATTTACATTATGAGTCTTATCAAGTGAACCAGCTTATATTAAATTTAATAACGGGGCTTGTATGGTACTTCGTATAACTATTGTATTTTCGTATCTCCAATGTATGTCTAGACCTAGCTAGGAATTGTAGTCTCTATTCATGAATTATGATTACATGAAACGAGCACTACAAAGGGAATCTGGGAATCCCAATGTTTCGACTTTCGATTATAAGCGGATAATTTTCATAGATATTGTTAATAAAGGGTGATTTCAAAGATAAATACTCCTAATTGACTTAAAAGTTCGTTCTGCAAGCCGTCACTTTATTAGATAATACACTACTTACATAAATTGATAAATATACAAGTATAACTAAAGTAGCTTGACCAATAAAATTTTGTCCATGGTCTAGATAATATAATAGCTAGGGAGCTGGGTCCTAATCATCAAAGTTTTAAAAAGTTTGATTTAAAGCAAAAATATTGAAAAATTAAATAAAGTTTGATTTGACTTCATATTATTAGCTGATAATTTTTCCGATACTAATATAATAAGATAAATGCACAGAAAAAAAATAATTCTTGTAAAAAATATTCGATCTACTTTGTAGTAAAAATTATATAGAATTAAGGGCAGCCACATTTTATTATTAAGAGATGTGCTAAAATAATTAAGCTGTTGTTTTCAACTCCAGTACTTTTTGCTCATTATCATCGCACTTAAGCAAATAAATAATTAGCAAATGTACTTTGTATTTAAATATTAATTTGCAAAATGATAAGTTGAAAATTGGATCATCAACTAACTGTTTGGTAGATGGAATAGCCAGAACATAAAAAGGTTGCACATACATAAACATAAATTAAAGGAAGTAAGATATTATAGGAGGCGGGTCAGACAGTGACATAATAAGGTACTTAAAACAAAATGATGAATTAATAACTAATTTTGAGAATTTTATACTTTGTATAACAATAGGAGTACTTAATTATTGGTCTTTAATTTCTGAGCACATACCATTCATATAATTATATTATTAATAAAGAGTTAAGTACGTACATCAAATTAAAATTTACAACAAAAATTGTGGTGATTTTTGTAATAATGTGCAAGCTAGGCTCCTTTCTATTGCCAAAGTATTATTTGTGATTGAAACTCAATTTGATTTTGATCAAGGGAAACTAAAATACCTCAATCACTCTTCCTCTAACTTAAATCGCGAATTAGAAGAACTGTTTCAAGCATCTTTGCCAAATTGGCCCAATTCAATATATATACAAAATTAAGTACTACTCCGTACTATACTACTATTCCCTTCATTCTTTTAGACATACTTATTATTTAGAATGCTTCTTTGTAAGACAAAATAAAGGACAAACTAGAAAGAACAAAAGAAGTATGTAATTATAACTACTAATTTCCGTAGTATGCATTAGAATTACACCGATCCTCCATATAGCCATAGCGGCCAAGCAATTTGTACATAAAGATTATTAGCAACATAATAACTTTAACAAGAGATCGGACTTAATTAACCAGTTACTTTAGGTCTTTAGTAGTCTATTATAACACGTTAATGATCCTAGGGTTCAGCCAATCGTATATACGATACAGTCGCTGCAGATTGATATACATTGTTTAATTTCTGATACATTACGAACATGAACATATAAGCATGTGAGGTAGTAGTGGAATCTACCATATTTTTTTATGAAAAAGGTTTGATTGTAAATTTGTCAGCATGTATACATGTTTCAGGGAGATCAGACCATGCATGTATGGAGAAGAATGAATGAAGTGCAAATTAAAATGCTCATACTTCTATATATACCTCATTCCTCATCATCAAACTTTTCATTTCCTTTTCAAGTTTTTTATTCATTTTTTCTGTCAATATTTATGGGCATTGTGGAAGAATGTGTTGTTTCTGCTGCTTCTGTCTCTCCCATTCTATTATATCTTACTCTTAACAAGATTTTATTCCATCATTGAATGTCTTTAATTTTATTCTCCCAATTCCTAACCTCTAGAAAACTAACCTCATCTTACTTTTTATACTACATATAAACTGTCCCAACTCTTCATAATTAATGAAAGATTCAGTATAAGTTCACTGAAATTCCCGTCATATATAATAGGTTAGTGTATGAGTCCATTTTAGTAGGCTTGTTTGGAAATTATTAGCCTCAATTGTATATTGATAATGTGTTATTCTAGTAAATTTGACATTTTCCTAAAAAAAAAACGTGATTAATTAGCTATGAAGTAGAATGCGGGTATTACATTTATGAACGGAGAAGTACTTTACATAATGCTAGAAGTACAAATGTACAATCAATTATCGAATGTGGAATGACGAATATGTTGATAATTAATATCTGTAGGGTTTTTGGTGCAGAAAACAACCATTTGCATGCATGTTCAATCAAGGCATATGATACTTTATACAAATAATTAACGTGACAATATATTACTGTATTACACAGTGAGCCAGCTTAAGTAGCTTATAACTAAGTGCTTTTAAGGGCGACATCAAACCAGATTATGAGGTAAAGTCACGTACAATAAGTTCCGTATTATGATTGATTTGATTTCAACAAACCTGTTTTTTTTCCTGTTGATAGTGATGCTTTGATCCATTTTTTTTCCGTTCTGTGCTTTGAAAGTGAAACCAGATCATTGTTAGTGAATAGGAAACTAACTTCCAGCTACTTCTTTTCATTAATTATTTGATAAACTAATATATGCATGTAGTACAAGGGTAATGTCTTTGAGTGAGCTCTCATCAGATCCCTAATTATTAACAAACACGGAATAAACGAGTGGATTACTCCCATAGATAAATGGATCGGACATAATAGTTTTAGCATTGTGCTCATATCATATGCTCACAGATACATGCAATAATTTGTAAAAACCTAATACTTGTAGCACCTTTGTTCTCAAAAGGTTATAGCTATGACCTTAAATTTAAGAACGCAATAAGCAAGCAAATATTGCAAACGGAAGACTTTTTTTCCCAAATTTTTAACCTGAATGGATTCACATCATTGATATTTTACAATTTTTTCTGTATAGTTTCATATAATCGTTGATTTTAAACTAGTCTCAGATCAGATTGTAGGGTCTATACTATACATATAGCATACTCACTGAAATAATTCCACTATAAAAGTTGTTGCTATGTCTTAAGAAATTAGAATCCACATTGGATGTTATGACAAGGTTGAGACCATCAGATAAGTGCTAGCGGGACATCCATACAATCCTATAGTTTGATTTATCTTTTTGCTATAAAACACAATTTTGAACGGATCATGACTCATGCATACATATAGTAGATACTCTCCATTCCAACTTTATAGTCTTACTTACTACTTGAACCAGTTATCCTGTATTCCTGTCCATAACAATTGTCACAAATTCTAAAATAGTAAGAATTTATAATTATATGAACAAAAACAAGAGTAATAATGCCAGTGTGTAGGAGACATTGAGACACAACTATATTACAGATTAAACATTATTGATATTAACTCATCTAAACTTATTTTAATTTGTTTGAAATAATTAAGATAAAATAAGTTAAAACAAATAGACCGACCCTAACGTAGCATTGACACAATCGAGTATGTGATTATTAATTTTGGACAGAGGGAATAATCATTTAGGAGCCAACAATTATTTGATGAACAGAAATATCTTACATAGGGAAAAGTGATCGAGAGGAGCTAGCTATATATGATAATGAACAAAGTTAAAATGCTGGTAAATTAAATAAAGCTTAAAATTGATAAACATACATAAAGAAAAGAAGAGGCCAAGGGAGTAAATAGTAGTATCTTTTAATAAGACTACTTTAGAGGGAGATGACCCATGAAAGAGTAAAGAACAAAACCTAGAAAAAAAAAAGGTGGTACACTAGCTTAAAAAGCAAGAGGTTTTATGGGTATGTTTTCTGAGTTGTTTCCTTGAATAGAGAGAAAGTTCAAAAAGAAGCTAGCCATATAATTTTAACAACAAAGTATAATTACACCATCTTGGGATCTCAAAAAAAAAATTAAAAGGATCCAATTAAATTTTTATAACCCCATTACTATTATTATGGACTCCACCAATTTTCAGCACCACGAACAACAACAACAACAACAACATCTTCAAGACCACTTTGTTAATTGCTCTCCTTTAAACATTCCTTCTTCTGGCTATGGAGTTTCTTCCTCTCTTCACCCTTGGAACGCCAACATCTTACCAACGTAAGTTTCTTCATCATGTTACTTATTAATTAGCTTGTTTAACAACTAATCAAGCTTATATACCGCCTTTTTTCTAAACTTAGCTGCTTTCAGCAGAATTCCAGAAGAATATGAAATCTCGATATTTTCTAGCTATCATGAGTTTTATATAATAGTTGAACATAAATACATGTTCATTTACATTATTAATGTTAGTTCTTTATACATATATTCTTGATTTATAATTAGGTTTTTTTTTTTTTTTTTTTTTTTCTCTCTCCAAAATCCAGGCAAATTAATTAATTGTTTCACTCTTTATGTATATAATTGCATGTTATTAGACTAACATCAGATGAGAGTGAGATTTTTAAGGACACTTAGAGATTACAGATTTAGCTTAAGTTGCATGTCGGTCTACTTGGTTTAATTTACATGATTTTTTTTACATATTTAATTATCTAGTCAATAATCTTTATCTGTTCTACTCTACATATATACCTTTTTTTGATGCTTGTGAATGTAAATAGTTTTATGTAAGTCTTGTTCCTTTTATTCCTTACTATTAGAATATTGTTCTAGTTGCAAAGAAAAGGTGCTTAAAAGCTAGAACACATAGTTCTTACAACAAACAAAATTTAAAAGAATATACGAACATATATAGAAAGAAAAAATTATGGAATTTCTTTGCTGTAAATTACATGTACAAATTAATTTGGTACTAAACGTCTTTCAAAAAAAAATAAAAATAATAATACATGTACAAATTAACCTTTTTTTTCTATATGAATTTGATTATCATACAATAATGTAACATTTTCATTTATTTTAAGCTCAATAATTATATTCTTAGCTATGAATTGAAGCTAATTATTGTATGAGCGCCAATCTACTTTTCCTCTGAATTAGTACCTTTTTTCCCTTTAGATTTGATTTGGGTTAACTGGATTACTAACTTGTCTAGTTATTCTAAGCTGCAGGAGTACAACATCGACTAACATTACCTTCAACGACAAGCCATACGAAAATGAGTTCCTCAGTAGTACAACATCAATCTCGTCCATGCCTAAAATTGAAGACGATATGCTAAGCTCATTCCCTACTTATGGTGGCCTAATCCATAACCCTACAACCGCGACTACTTTGGATAATATAAATCCATGGTCATTCACCGGCTTGATCTCTTCTGCTTCCGGTGGTATGCCCTACAGTAGGGGATTAATGCAGCTCCCCTTAGAGATTAACAACTGGAGCAATAATAATAATCAAGGTTATCCTAATACAAGTTTCCTAAATCAACTTGGATTAGTATCTTCACCAAATAACTCAACAGCATCTACAGTATCGAGTAGTAGTCCTCGACTAGGCCTTAACTTGCAAGCTATGGATTTCCTAGGAAATAATTCAAGTTTCGGCTCTCAAAGCCGCCCTATGTCATATGATGTTGTGGGAGAAGAAGTTATTAGCCCGGTTGGAAAGATCATGTCGTCTAACAAGGTAAACTTTATATGTAAATTTTTCTATCGCGCTATTCCGGGTTTGTTTTTGGCTATGGATCGAAGAACACAAAATAAATTCAAAGTATGAGCTAGTAGTCATGTTAATTATTGGCATAAATTTATCTCTTAAACATTGAGTAAAATTAAATTTTAAATTTGAGATACCTAATTATCTAAAAATAGGACTATAGTAGTATGTACGTAGATTGTTGAGAATGTGCATGGGGTGTTAGGATTAGTGTGGAGATAGATAAATACATGGAGACATAAGGAGATTGCATAGAAGCTGCCTTATTGTTAAGGTTCGACCAAACTTGTGAAAAGTTCGGTCGAACCCGGTTTTAAGTCAGTAGGTGCACCAGTTTACATTTCTAGAGGAGGAGTGACCAAACCCAAGGAGGTTCGACCGAACCACCCCAGGTTCGACCGAACTCTGGGTAGGTTCGGCCGAACCTCCCTGCTCCCTATTTCGTCGCTTCGTTTTCGGCTTGTGCGATTTGCTTTAATCTTAGCCGTTGGATTGTATTTTCTACCTAGACTATATATACCTTTTCTAAGCCTCTTTGTTGATTATTCACAAACATTTAAAACACATAGAGAGGTTTTGAGAGGGTTTGTGAGGAGCATTTGAATTCTATACAATTCATGCTTGTAATTCTTGAGTTCATTCATCATCAATATTACTCCATAGTGCAAGGGTGGGTTTTTTCTCCCGGTTCTCGGGTTTTCCCACGGTAACATTGTCTTCCTTTTACTTGCTTTAATTCCTTCAAAGTTGTTCTTGATTGTTATGCTTGTTTGTTCATTGCTATTGTGGGTTGATTGCAAGTTAGTTGAACACTTTAATCCTTACAAATGGTACCAGAGCCAAGGTTGAATCTTTGGTGTTTTGATGATTTAGGGTTTGTGTTAAACTTGAAATTGTGATTGAGTTTCAAAGTTTGGAACTTTAGGTGTTCAAAGTTTGAGTCTTGGGTGTCAAGTTGCATTCTTTGTTGTTGAAAACCTATTGTAAACTTTGTGTGTTTGATTTGCAATGGAAGAAGGCAAGTTGAGAATTGAGAAGTTTGATGGGAAGGATTTTGGGTTTTGGAAGATGCAAATAGAGGACTATTTGTATCAAAAGAACCTATATTTGCCCCTTACTAGTAAACCATCGGGTATGAAGGAAGAGGAGTGGAAAGTATTGGATAGACAAGCCCTTGGAGTGATTAGATTGACATTGGCTAAGAGTGTTGCTTACAATGTCAAAGATGTGACAACGACGGTTGGTGTGATCAAAGCATTGTCTAATATGTATGAGAAGCCATCGGCTATGAACAAGGTGTTCTTGATGCGTCGTTTGTTTGAAATTGAGATGAATGATAGTGGTTCCGCCCCCGAACATATAAATGAATTCAATTCAATAGTCTCTCAACTAGCTTCGGTTGAGATTAAGTTTGATGATGAAGTGAGGGCCTTGATCTTGTTGTCATCGTTGCCTAGAAGTTGGGATACCATTGTAGCCGCCATTAGCAACTCTTCCGGAAAGTCAAAGTTGAAGTGTGATGATGTGAGGGACTTAATCTTGAGTGAGAGCTTGAGAAGGAAGAACTCGGGTGAGTCATCGGGTGGTGCTTATTCTAGTGAAGGTAGGGGACGTGGAAGACAACAAAGAGGTGCTCAAAGAGGAAGATCGAAGTCTAGAGGGAGGAGTAAGTCGAAAGGGAAGGTGAACATTGTGTGTTGGGGTTGTGGTGTGAAAGGGAATACTAAGAGGGAATGTCCTAATCCCAAGAAGAAGGGTGGTTCAAACCACAAGAACCACGATGATGCTAGTTCATCGGTTAGCTTGGCATCAAACGATGAAATCGGTGATGCATTGATCTTGAGTGTTGATAGTCCCATTGAGTCTTGGATCCTTGATTCGGGAGCTTCATTTCATTCTTCTCCATGTAAGGAGATTTTCCAAAACTTTAAGAGTGGCAAGTTTGGAAAGGTGTACCTTGCGGATGATGAACCGTTGGAAATTTTGGGGAAGGGAGATGTCATGATCAAGACCTCAAGTGGGAGCTCATGGAAACTTGAAGATGTTAGGTACATACCTAAGCTAAGGAAAAATTTGATTTCGGTGGGTCAAGTAGACTCAAGCGGTTATAGAACCATGTTTGGTGAAGGTACTTGGAAGGTGTCAAAGGGAGCTATGGTGGTGGCTCGGGGCACGAAGACCGGCACATTGTACACTACCTTAGGGTGTAAAAGCATGATTGCTACAACCGCAAATGATGAGACTAAGCTTTGGCATACTCGGCTTGGTCACATGAGTGAGAAAGGGATGAAATTGCTAGCTTCAAAGGGTAAGTTGTCGGGGTTGAAATCAATCGACATAAAATTTTGTGAGACATGTGTTTTTGGGAAACAAAAGAAGGTGTCTTTCACAAAAACCAAACGGTCCTTGAAGAAGGAGAAGCTAGAACTTGTGCACACGGATGTTTGGGGCCCATACCCCATCAAGTCCCTTGGTGGTTCTCACTATTTTGTCACTTTCATTGATGATTCAACCCGGAAAGTATGGGTATATTTCATGAAGCACAAGTCAGAAGTGAATGAGAAGTTCAAGACTTGGAAGGCGGAGGTTGAAAATGTTTCGGGCAAGAAGATTAAGGCAATCAAGTCCGACAATGGAGGAGAGTATGAGTTGGAAGCTTACAAAAACATTTGTAAGGAGCATGGCATTGTTTTGGAGAGGACCATTCCCGGTAAACCTCGCCAAAACGGGGTAGCGGAGCGGATGAATAGGACTTTACTGGAGAGGGCAAGGTGTATGAGGTTGTTTGCGGGCCTCCCAAAGTGTTTTTGGGCGGATGCCATTAGTACCGCAGCTTACTTGATAAACCGTGGACCTTCGGTACCTTTGGAATTCAAGATACCGGAGGAGGAGTGGAGTGGTAAGGAGGTGTCCTACACTCACTTGAAGACCTTTGGTTGTGTGGCCTATTTGCAATCCGAAAAGAGAGACAAGCTAGACCCAAAAGCCATCAAATGTTACTTCATTGGGTATGGATGTGAGAAATATGGTTATAGATTGTGGGATCCTAAGAATCGAAAGATTGTTAGGCATTGTGACATCACTTTTGATGAGAGCTCTTTGTACAAAGACAACTTTGGTGGGAAATCCGTTGAGAAAGAATCAATTGAAGATGAGCAGGAATTTGTTGAGCTAGATGGTAAGGTTAGAAGTGATAAGGAAGTTGAACAGGTAGAAGTTGAGGTGCAAATTCAACAAGCATCTCCTCAACATGGTGCTCATGTTCCGGTGGATTCGGATTCAAGTGATTCGGATGATGATGATCACTTGGAAACGGATGAGCGAGTAGTTATGGGTGAGCCCGTTGTGGTTCATGGAGAGCCATCTACACCACCAACGGTGAGGAGATCATCAAGAACAATCAAGCCACCACACCGATATTCTCCATCCTTGCATTATTTGTTGTTGACGGATTCCGGTGAGCCGGAATGTTATAAAGAGGCAATGGGCATGGGTGACTCGTTGAAGTGGGAGCAAGCAATGGAAGATGAGATGTCTTCATTGGAGAAAAACAACACTTGGGTGCTGGTTGAGTTGCCTAAGGGCAAGAGAGCACTTTTGTGCAAGTGGATCTTTCGAAAGAAAGAAGAACCGGATGGTACAATTCGGTACAAGGCAAGACTTGTGGTGAAAGGTTTTTCACAAAAGGAGGGCATTGATTATCATGAGATCTTTGCTCCGGTTGTGAAGCTAACCACTATAAGGATCTTGTTGGCTATAGTGGTTTCGGAGGACTTATTTCTTGAGCAAATGGATGTAAAAACCGCGTTTTTACACGGTGATTTGGAGGAGGAAATCTACATGAAGCAACCGGAAGGGTTTCAAGTTCCGGGTCAAGAGAACTTGGTGTGCAAGCTTAAACGGAGTCTATATGGGTTGAAACAAGCTCCTAGACAATGGTACAAGAAGTTTGACAATTTCATGCTAGGCAATGGTTTCGTGAGAGCGGAAGGTGACCATTGTTGCTACTTTCAAAGGTATGACAATGGCTATATCTACTTGCTTTTGTATGTTGATGATATGTTGATTGCGGGAACTAGTATGGAAATTGTCAATGACTTGAAAAAGGAGTTGTCAAGAAGATTTGAGATGAAAGACTTGGGTGAGGCCAAGCAAATACTTGGCATGAGAATTTCTAGGGATAGCTCAACGGGTGTGTTGAAGTTATCTCAAGAGGAGTATGTCAAGAAGGTGCTTAAAAGATTTAACATGATTGATGCAAAGCCTCGAAGCTCACCTCTTTCAAGTGATCTCAAGTTGACTAAGGAGGATTGCCCAAAGACAAGGGAAGAGAAGGACAAAATGGCCATTGTTCCTTATGCTTCGGCCGTTGGTAGCATGATGTATGCTATGATTTGCACGAGGCCCGACATTGCTCACGCAGTGGGAGTTGTGAGTAGGTTCATGTCAAATCCGGGTGAGAGACATTGGGAAGCCGTGAAGTGGCTATTGAGGTATTTGTTGGGTACTTCAAGTATGGCTCTTTGCTTTAGGAGAAATGGAGTTGTTTTGGAAGGTTTTGTTGATGCCGATTTTGGAGGATGTTATGATTCAAGCAAAAGCACTTCGGGGTATGTGTATACTATTGGTGGTACGGCCATTAGTTGGATGAGCAAGCTCCAAAAGTGTATCTCTATGTCTACGACGGAATCCGAGTATGTGGCTATGTCGGAAGCGGGAAAGGAGATGGAATGGTTGAAGGGTTTCCTTGAAGAAATGGGCATGAAACAAGATGTTTGTGCGTTGTATAGTGATAGCCAAAGTGCGGTTCAATTGGCTAAGAATCCTATGTTTCATTATCGCACTAAACACATCAAGAGGCGTTATCA